>NC_143016.1:74543045-74843045 GCF_055824585.1 Amblyomma mixtum | reverse complement strand
TTGTGCCATCTGGCCCTTCCACACCCCGAGCACAGCCATCTTGCTGCTCGGAGGATGCTCGTGACACCTGCACTCCTGCATATTCATTGAATACCCACCTACAGCGACCCGACAACACAGGATACCGACATTCACTGATGCACAACTCAATTGTCAGTACTTTGTTTGTTTGTTTGTTTGTTTGTTTGTTTGTTTGTTTGTTTGTTTGTTTGTTTATTGGGGTTTTAGCGTCCCAAAGCGGCTCAGGCTATGAGGGACGCCGTAGTGAAGGGCTCCGGAAATTTCGACCACCTGGGGTTCTTTAACGTGCACTGACATCGCACAGTATCAGTACTTTCCGATCTGTTACACTGCCCCAGACTTGACGCACATTGTTCCTCCTCTCGGGGCGTTCTAGCAAGTCTACGAGAGACCAAAGTCCTGCCGACACAAAGAGCCGTGGTAGATGTGGTAGGTTTTGGTTTTATGGAGTTTAAGGTCCTAAAGCGATTTCAGCTTACGAGAGACGCTGTGCACTAAAGGTGCGCTAAAGAGGAATCTGAACTCGTCTTTTTACCGTGGGAACTCGATCTACGCTTTCCCAGCATTATTAGAAACTTCGAATTATTGTCCTGTACGGCCGAGTTCCCTAATTTAAATTGGTATAAACGCCCTGGCTCCCGCCTTGTTATGAACTCACCGCTGAAGGCCTACTAGGAGTCAACCAACGCGTGGAGTGCCTTTCAGGCAGTCGCATGGAGGCTTCGCTTTTGCTTTTTTGTTTTTTTTTAGGTTTCCGTGAATAAATAGATCCAGTCAGAGACCACATAGCTGAAAACTATTCACACTGAAATAAAAATACGTGTGGGCTCTTCGCTTCTGCCGATCGCTACGTATTACTCCGCCGATGGCAGAGCGCCAAGCCGACAAAGGACTGCCTGAAAGGCACTTCACGCATTCGTTGACTCCTCCTACCATCAGCGGTGGATTAAAAAAGAAGTCGCCAGCCGGGACGCTTAATCCCATTTAAATTAGGAAAATTGGCCGCACAAGACAATAATTAGAAGTTTCTAAGGGTGCTCGGGACATGTAGATCGAGTTCCCGCAGTAGAAAGACAAGTTCAGATTCCTCTTTGGTGCCTCTATAACGTGCAGAGACATCGCACAGTACATGGGCGTCTGGCATTTCGCTTCCACCGAAATGCGACCGCCGCGGCCGGGATCGAACCCGCGTATTTTGGGTCAGCAGCCGAGCAGCATTACCATAAAGCCACCGCGTCGGCTGGAACAACACAGGTAGTGTTGTCAGTAAAAAAAAAAAAAAACGTTATGCTCTTGTTTCATTACGTAATTTACAAGCACCCGGCGATGACGTAGCGCGTACGACACCCTGTTCAGAATAACTCATGGTTTTCGGGTCAGCAGCCGAACACCATTATCACAGAGCCACAGCGCCGCCTGTGCCCCAAAGTAATTCATTACATTACTAAATTACCAGACAACAAAAGCAATTCATTATGTTACAAATTACCGAAAACGTAAATTATTTTATTTTTATTACATTAATTCACTCGCTTACATATCTGGTGCGGTTTATAGAATATTTTTCATTTGAGATTTGTCTGAGAACAAGTTGTGCGTTGCAGAATTTTCATTATCAGAAGTTTTCGCTCATACTAGTGCTACGTTTCCGTCTACTTCGTGTTCCATCCCGCTGTCGAGCGGTAATGAGCGTGCTTGCTATCGCTTTAGATCTTGCTTTCAAAGAATATCGGTCACGTAACTTTTCCTCGCCGTAAAAATTAAGCGCTAGGCTGATTACCGGCGCCTGATTTCCATGACACATATACTGTTGGGTTGTTTCTATCTTTATGCTTTCCAGGCAGACAAGTAGTAGGGGGCCCTGCAGCAAAAGAATGGTTGCAATCGATCTAAACAACAGCGCTGAACGCTCTGCGCCCGTGTCGTGTCTGAAACTAACGCAATAACGCTTCATGACCCCTCGGACTATATACTAGGTAGGTAAATAAAAACCATTTACTTACTCAAGGGAAAGTTTGGTTTGGTTTATTAGGGTTTAACGTCCGAAAGCAACTCAGGCTATGAAGGACGCCGTAGTGAAGGGCTCCGGAAATTTCGACCACCTGAGGTTCTTTAACGTTCCCTCTCCGAATTTCTCTAGAATTTCGCCTTCATCGAAATTCAGCCGCCGCGGCCGAGAGCGAACCCGCATCTTTCGGGTCAGCAGCCAAGTGACGTAACCACTGAGCCACCGCGGCGGGGTGAACAACGATGGGAAGTTAGCCCTGTAGGCAATGCTTCAGCGATGAAATTGCAGTCCCCCCCCCCCCCCCCTCCCTTCAGAAAAAGCCAATCTTTCTCATGAAGCAAGTGCTAGTGAACAGATAGTCCTCAATAAAGTGAGCGCCGCTTCATGGAAAAGATAATTTTACTGGACAGTGGGAAATGACACCATTCACTATTGTCTGTTTCACCCATTCCTAACAAAACCACGCACCAATTGTGCCTTTTTATAGGGGACAGCATTGCCGGTTTGACATCAGAATATTAGCAATTGCCGTCACCGACTGGGCGGAGAACGCGAAATTCATTTCCATACTCCCATAATAGCGATACACACTTTAGTGCATTAGCGACGCGCTAAAGGGAACTAGAAGCGATAACCGCCTTTAGTTCCCTTGGCGGCCACCAAGTGGTGCTCATCTTTTAACATTAAAAATAGCGCCATATATCGTCCGTGACAAAAGAAAAAAAAAATAACAGAGCGTCTGCAGAAAAGAACGTGATAGGCCGCCATAGGCTTAGCATCATTCGCTGGGCGCTGTCCCGAATTCTGGGCAATGCTGCGGTTCACTTATGGGATCCTAGAGAGACTCTATCGTTGTGTGCACTGCACATCTAGAGGAAGTGTGAAACGAGGTAGGTACGCACCCGAGAAGAACGTCAGGGCGCTCACCACCAAGAATCCAGATACCATAGAGTCCGTGAGGAATGAGAAGAAGTAAACGAAAGGCAGCATGCTGTGCATGTGCATCACGTGGATCATGATGCTCATTATGGCTGGAATGAATATGAAGAAAAAGTTTATTAGTCTAAATAAACCAACATGAGCACTTCATAGCATGAGTGTGCGGCCGAGACGTATACGGCTAAGAAAGCCGATATCATGATGAGAACGTTCCCGGTTGCACAACGTTGGAAAAGATTAGCGCTTTTACAAGACGCTTCAGCCGCGCACCTGCGAAAATATATTAGGACTCGTTGTTGGGCTAGTTGGTGCTTGTAAAAGGTCTGGCGGAAGTTGTATTGGTTATGTCACTTCAAAGATAAAACATGTGTTGAACATAACACAAGAAGGAAATGTTGCGGTTTCCAAATGGTGCACATCTTCCCAGCGAGAATAAGGCTAGTCAAGTGATTAGTTTCGCATTATTAGGTCGCGTACGTGGCGTATGCAATGAAATGTTAAAATTTCCGTCATAGCGATTAGGCATATAAGCAGCAGTATACTAGTATACATAAGTAGTGACTGAAGGCGAAGGCGTTTGGTTAGATTACGTTCCAGAGACCGCACAGCCACGTGTCTACAGCGAGCATCATTCAGTGTTTTTTTCATCTACAGGTGTTCATTTCTTTGCGCTGTTTTTGAACTGAGCGAGTTTCATTGCCTGCTAGGGCGGAGTGCTGAGCGATGGCACTAGACAGCTAGACTTTACCAAGTGCGACTGACCTAACTATTAATTTAACAACCCAAGAGCACAAAATAACGCATGCTGGATTGCAGGGGGTGGTAATGCAATTCTCGTTTCAAAGTCGCATATTACCGGTGTTTCCATTCATGTCTCTCCACGTTTGAAGTTATTCCATGACTTCGGTGTGTGTTTAAGACCTTTTCAAGATTCAGCAGTTTGGCATGGGAAACTCCTGCTTTGACTTCCAGGCTGATATAATTAAACAAGTCAAATACAGACTATGAGAGCCTCCATTTCAGTGATTACGGAATGGCAGACCATGCAAGCACTAGAAAACCGAATTCTGACAAACCTTCCATTGCGCCCGAAAGTGCGAAATATGCCCTACCAACTACTACTGCCTCAGAAAAAATGACGTATACAGAATTAATTGTAAACTTCACCACTCAAGGAAAGTCGGCGGCCATTGCTATTCCCAGACTAGCTCATGAAACATGAGGAGAGAAAACCAAGACACACATGACACTGTTTGGATATTAGGTATAATTGTCTTAACACTCAGAAGTGGTACGTCAGGATTACCTTCCAGCGAACGCAAGTAATTTGTAACCCATCCGACGATCTTGCAATGTAACTGGAGACGACTCGCTGACCGTGGCACCTTTGTTAAACGGATACCCTGGTTCGTTTGTGAGTTCAGCTCAATGTCAGAGGGCTCATCAATACATCTGTGTGAGTAAGCTTGGACTGGAATGTGCTATACTTTCATTGAAGCCCAGCCCTCATTGTTCACCCGTGCATTGAGCATGTAGCGAACGGAGAAGCTGGCGCACTGGCCTAGGCAAGTCAAAGAAAGCGTTAAAAAATATTTCCTTCACATTGTCAACCGTAACTCTACAGAAACTCCAGTCATTGCTATAATGAAGAACCAACTTTCAAAGACAACGGAAAGAGGACTTTTGACATAAAGCAATACAAGGTGCCGTATACGAATGTCACAGAACACAGCGGTTGGCAGGGGCATGATATAGACTAGGAAAAAACACACGTGTCAGTCACTGAACGTCATCTTACGATCCACCATCATGTTGAGAGTTATCGAGTTTATTGTCTACAAACTTGGCCACCAACATAGCAGTATCCCATAATTACACGCAAGCTACCAACGCTACGTCTTCAACCTGACAAAACCACTTCCATTGCTCTTAGCTGCCTATTCAGAAAGTCGCTTTCTTTGTTTCATGCTCACCACCTTCTCTTTTTTTTTGCTTTTTTATTCATTTTCAGAACAAGTACACACAGTTGGTTAGACCCATAGCCCTCAAGGCTAGTGATGGATTGAAATGCTAAACGAGCACAATAATACTGGCAGACCTCATCCTGACCGGACAAAGCCACAGCACACTTCAATAATGCACAAATAATATGGAACGCTGAAATTCAAAACTACGGGGTATGATCGGTTAGAGTCAGCTGCAACCAAATTTTTAAATTAAATCAGACAAACTTTTTTATTCCTATATTTCCATGGAAATTAGCAAAACATGTTTTAAATATGCCTAAAAATTACTTTTTCTTTTACTTCGTTTCGCACTTTATTCCACACATGAGCTTCATTATATTCCATGAGTAGCTGGGCATACGTGCTATGACAAGGTGGTAAGTTAAACAGATTGTTGGTTGCAGCTCTGGTTTGTTTCATTGGTATACCTGAATAAACTAAGTGGCAGGGGGTTATTGGATCTTACTATAGTATTTCCCATTTCAGCTATCTATAGTTTATATGCCATTCACACTGGAAGTATGCAAAGCTGCTGAAAAGTGTCCTACTGGGGTAGGTACTGTTTGAAGATGTTATTATACGAATAGCAAGTTATACGAATAGCAAATATATTTTTGTTTATAAATTTTATTATGCTAGGTTATGTTATTTTTGATAATGCATATTTGTTCGCGTTTGACTCTGTGCGTGTCTACAGTTAAGATGGAAAAGTGTAATGACACAAACACACGGGAAGAAACGAAACGAAAAATCGCTCTTCGGTTCTATTCATTTGTTTTCGAAGCTGTGCGCTTTTCAGAACTTCATTTAAAAGACACGCACCGTAATTTTTCTACATCGGACAAATAAATTTACTAACGCAGCAAATAGCGCTGTAATATCGTCATTTTTCCTTGTAGGCTTGCATGTGCACTTTTATAAAATGAACTGGCAGTTTTACGAGATTTTCAGTGTACATGAGATTTTCCATCATAATTTCCTTCGCGAAGAACATTAAAACAGGGCGGAATATATATAGTGAGCATTTGCATGCACTTAGCCACAACCCTGCTCATGAAATCTGCATAACTTTTCTTTAATAACGGAGTAGTTACTCATTGACATCCACCCGAAAGCTGTTTAGCTTTCTTTTGTTGCCTTATGGCTGCGTTCGGGTGGATGTCAATGAGCAATTACTCCCTTACTAAGTCTGCTCCACCTTGGGGGATACCCCTAAACATATGATCATAACTTTTCTTTCTAGTGGTGCAGCTGCGACCCGGAGAGTGCTAGCTTGAATCTGTCCGTTATTTAAAATGTGCTCTCTATTCAGAAATCTGCCTAAACACGTTGACGTGAAAGCAAGAATATCACCAGCCGACTAGCCCAAAGCAGGTCTCGAATATTGCCGCATTGTGTGCCCGAAGCCTGTGCCTTTAAACATATCAAATATCATATGTCACCAGCATTAGGTCACCAAGAAAAAGAGATAAAGATGATTACCGTAACTGCGGAAGTACTGGTAGAAGATGAAGGTCGGGAACAGCATGCACAGCAGGCCCACGAGAGCGATGAACATGTCCCAGACGTAGTTGGCCAGCCAGTACATGGCCGGTGACACTCCCGACACGAACTGCATGCGCTTCGAGTTGCTGACGCGGTCGTCGACGGGGAAGAAGATGAAGCTGGCGGTGGCCACCGAAATGGCCGCCGGCAGTAGGATGAAGGTCATGAGCCTCAATGATATCATGTTGCTGAGGTCTTCGGCGTGCTTTGCGTTTTCTAGATGCCTTGAACTAATCAACTTCTTTCCCTCTTTTATCGGTCGCAGTACGGCTAGCACGTTGTCGTTCGGGTCGGTGGTTATTTTTTGCAGCAGGATCGTAGAGAGGATATTGATGGACAACGACTGAGTATGGAAGGCGTCGCCGCTGTACCACGCCACGGCTTTACCCTGGGTCGGGTTTTCCTTGTCGGCGACGAATTGGGCTCCGAACAGATACTCACTCCTGCCACGGTCTCTTCTCTCTCTGTCAAGGAATTCATCCATATTCGGTACTTTGTCCACAGGATAATTTTGTGATAAAATGTAGTTCTTGTAGCCGGACTCCCCGACGCCACTAGACGCGTCATCAAAAGCGACAAACGCTTTTTCAGTCTTACGGAAGGAATTCAAATCGTAAGCGATGTTGTCAGCGGAGAACGGTACAGACAGCTGGGGACCTGTAGTGGTCTCAAACCCGCCGCGCAAAATGAGGATAACAGTGGGCACAATGAAGCCAAACATCGGCAACGCCAGGGTCTGCCACGTGTAGTGCCGGCGCTTGTAAAGCATGGCCACGAACAACTGTGCCGCACTGGGCTTCCCCGGTTTGAGGTCGTAGACGGCCTTGACGTGCTCCTGTATCTCCAAGGACGATTCATACTTCTCTCCACCGGCAATTATGCCCCCATGGTCTTCCGTGAGCACTGTCATGTTTGGTACGCTATAAGCGACGTCTTCGGTAATGCCATATTTCTTTTCGTGGCCCGCTGGGCCTACTGCCAAGCGCTTCTTGTATTGGTAGTCGCCCGAGTCCATTTCAAGTATGATGCGAAAGAAAATGTCCTCCATTGTGACGAAGCTGATAGCGAGAGACGCTATGTTTAAAGACCCTTTATTAGCTTCTAGCCTGTTCAGCACAGTCGCCACCGGGGCGTAGTCTTCGTGGTGACCAAGACCGATGGCGGCGAAAGCGCTCTGGTCTTGAAGGACGCGCGCCTGTGGGATTGTCTGGCGCACACTGGCCAAAGCACCTCGGCCGTTGAAGTTAGGGCCCTTGAATACCCTCACAGTGTATCCCCAGCCATAACGCTTTTGTATAAAGGGAGTGGTGCCATAGCATTTGTGAGCGGCGTAGCCCAGCACTGCAAGCCTGTCCGCTCGTCTATCGACTTCATACACGTTTTGCGTTGCTGCGATGATGCACATTGTACTTTTCACTGAGGTCAGTGCATTCCAAGCTATCTTCCTTGACGCTGGAGTCATCCGTACCATAACTTCATCCATGACAAGAACTTTTGGGCATGTAATGAGAGCAATGGCAAGGCTTAGCATCTTCTTTTCGGACTTATCGAGATTTACGCACACGGTGTTCATGATTGGCCCAAGTTGGAGCATGTCTCGCACCTGATTTAGCTGGGTGCCCAAAACAAGATGTGCCTCGTGTTTCATGGAGCCAAAGAAAACCAGGTGTTCATAAACAGTCAGCTCGAGGAAGAGCACGTTTCGTTGCTGGACGTAGGCAATATGCTGTCGCGCCAAAGCAGTCTGCAGCGCCATGTCGTAGCCGAGAACAGTTACCTGACCGGCACTCGGGACGACAAAGCCTGTAAGAATATTGCACAGGCAAGTTTTTCCCGCTCCGCTAGGAGCCACGATACCCAGGATCTCTCCGTTGTACGCCTTTAAGTTCGTGTCACGCAGAATGTGCTTCTGCTTGCCCTCGTACTCAAGTTGGCTGACGGTGACAGCGGCTTCCCCGGGCGGGTACTTCTGGAAGTGGTGTCCGTCAGGTGGCCTCGGTTCGATGACCTTCACGCTGCCCTGGGCACCGGGTATCCAGTAGCTAATGGTGAACGGAAACCATGGCTCTAAGGGCACGCCGACTACCGAGGGAAGCACGTTGCCGAAGTACCAAATCATGATGCCAATTATTAAAGTGAAGGCCAGCATCACAGTCCAAATCTCCACCATTGTGACATTGTCGAGGCTGAGAACGGCTTCCTTTACACTTCCAAAACTGTACGATTCCCCTGGAAGTGACAAACAGGCATATAGGTGCAACTACACATGAAAACACAACTTAAATGCTATAATGTACGGAAACCTAGTGAAACGCTATACACATAAAATTTGAATGGCTGCATCGGCAATATACCACAAAATCTGTCCCCCAAGTATGTTCTGCGTTTTTTTCCCCTGCTAGGGATCACCAAATCAAGACACAAATATTTCCGTTGAAACGCAAAAGTCATCAAGAAACGAAAGCAGAAACTTAATTCTCTGGGGCCGTGCGCTTCTTACGGTAAAGTGGAATCAGTATACTTTGCATATTACGCCTGAACCACCATTAGGTAGCGCTCGGTGCGCTTGAAGCACCGATTCTGCTTCCAGGCAGTGGTTCTTATAGAAACGACAACTCTTAATGTTGTATTTATTTTGATCTCGTGGTTATTGTTTATAATGTAAAGACATCGTGAAAGTAATCCACAGGTTGATGCTCCAAAGTCTTGAAAAGGTTTACGGTGTTTACCGTCACAAAGCGACTCAGGCTATGATGGACACCGTAGTGAAGGGATCCGGAAATTTCGACCACCTAAAATTGTCGAGAAGTACAGTCTTGATGCACCACTATTTTGTTAGCGCGATGCGAAAGTATATTCTTCGTTACATGAATAGTTCTTGCCGTGAAACGAGGTGGTAGGTTTTTTTATGCTAAGTGATATTTTTTCGCCCACCACTGCTCACTTTTCGGCTGAATTGCAAGCTCCTGCTATAGCGAGCGTTCGCACCAGCCTGGACGGCTCTGAATGGGATGCTCAGAGCTAGGTTGGCGTTGGGATAATCGAACAAAAAAAGTCCCAAATTATCAATGCGATTCATGCGATACAGTACGCGTTACTGTTAGTGTTTTCGCCTGAAGGTGACGAGTGGAGTAATGCTGTTCATCAATAACAGTGTAATACGCTGTAGACCTTCCCCGCTCGGCCGATTCAGTCCAGCAATCAGAGTGGGCCACGCCGTACCCCCTCAACACTCTCTCCACCAGTCGAATAGGTTGGCGACCGTGGTTTCCATCTTGCCACCTGACACCTCCCATCGAATCGTCCTCTCATCTCATTCTCCTGCCCTCTCCATTCCTCCTCTTTCCTTCCCTCCCCTGTAACCATTTCCTTCTTTTTGTCTCCTGTCCCCGGATGCTTCACACGCAGGCACCAACGCCGAACACAGTTTTTTTTTCGCTGATAGTTGTTTCAATGCTCACGCATGAAAGCATAGGAGAGGCCCTATCATAGCATAGGAGAAAGCTGTAGCCCCTTAAGCGTCGCTGGCGAAAGCTAGGAGCATTTTTTGAACCTGTTCGGGCTCTGTGAGACTTCGGCCAAACAGCCATAAACACGCTGTACTGGAGGACTTCTCTTTGAGATGCTTCATTGCTCTCGCATCGCCGTAAGGCATGCGTAGTCGTAATGGCCGGCGGCATGCGCAAATAAGTAAACAATAAAGGTTGCGTTATAGGAAGTCAGCAAATCTCCTGGACAAGAAGAGCGACACTCTGAAGTCAGCAAATCTCCTGGAAAAGAAGACCGATTCTCTCTTCTGGATTCTTAAAAGCGGCGTCACCATTTCTCCTATTTTGTTTTTCCTTCCTCATGTTCGCGTTCATGTTTAGAGGCGATTTGTTATTGCCACGAGCTCCCAGTAGTTGCCAAATAGAATTTGTACTTGCCTACCATGAGGGACCTACGTGACCTACGTAGAGGTCTACATTAACCTCCCCACAGTAAGCGCTACATGTTTCCACGAAGGAGATTACTTTAATTCTTGAACACACAGTTGGCTTATAGACCATTCTTTGGCGTAACATGCGTTTTAAAGTACCGCATTAAGTGCAAAGAAAACTCACGTGTTATGGCGGCACATCCCAGGATTCTGAAGCACCAGTGGAGGCCCATACACGGCGAAAACGATGACAGAAGCTTTGAAGTTCGACCCAGGGTTATGTAGTCCGCGGCATAGCCATGGAAGTCGTCAAAGGCGTACCAGGGTACCAGATAGGATGTGAGCCAGTAGCACAGGGCAAATACCACCGCAGCCGTTGCGTTTCTGAAGAACAGTGACACTAGCATGGCCTTGAAGATGTAGAGCACGGTGAATATCAGGAATGTCACGATGACCACGAACTTGTCGATGCCCATGAGGTACGTCTGGGCGTGTTGGCCGCTCTCCCAGTTGGGTGCGACCAGCATGTGCGTCAGATTGCACAGGACGCCGATGAGGCCGACCATCATGGAGGCGATGAAGTGGCCCAGGAAGTAGATGGCGCTGTTCAAGCCGACGAAGCGTAGTTTCTCGCGCATGCCGCTGTGGTGCTCCTCGACGAGCCGGCCCACCAGCGTGCAGAATGGCATCATGTAGCCGATGCCAGCTCGGAGAGCGGTGAAGCTGTAGCGTGACCTGAATGAATGCAAACATTGGAGAAGAAGAATATACTGTACAAGCGTCGGTAGTGATAGTAAAAAAAAAAACAGAGCAAAAAGATGGCTTAAGATAGATGGCTTATGGTGTTTAACGCCCAAAGGCGACTCAGGCTAGAAGGAACGCATCAGTGGAGTTCTTCGGGTAATTTTCACCACCTGGGGTTCTGTAGCATGCACTGACAACGCACAGTACACGGGCCTGTGGCATTACGCCTCCATCAAAACGCGAAAGCCGCGGCCTGGACCGAACCTGCGTCTTTCGAGTCATCAGCCAAAGAACTTACTTACGCTGGTAAAAAGTGAGTGCGACATATCTAGATAATACAGACAAGTTAAGCCTATTGGACTACTGTCGCAACATAGCTTTACGGAACCAGACCAGCAGACGTTCACTCCTGCGATAGCAGGTTACAGCATGCATGTTCTGGTTCACGTACTAGGTTCGGCTACGTGTGTTTATTGCAATGACGAGAGCAAAGGCTTCAACTTCCGGAGGAAAGGTCTTCATGCAGATGCTCCTCATGCCACGCCGCCGTGCTAAGCGTCAAAGATCTGACCATCGGGCTTTGAGTTTTGAGCATATCCGTTCCCTCTTGCGTCACGTTCTAGGTGTGGCAGAAAACCTCTTTAATACTGCAACAGAGTTGTAAAGTGGGTTGGTTGATTCCTGCTTTGTATTTCGGAAAGAAAGAGCGGTCGTAAGGAACTCGACGTTCCCATTTTCCCTCTGGTTCTCTATCGGTCATGCGCTTGATATTACTGTGATTAATACTGTTTGAGCATCGTATTTAAATTAAAAGCTGCTATTTACGTGCTCTGTGCTTCGCAGAACTGCAAAATAGCGATACAAAAGATGTAAATGTTTCCGACCGGGAGTCTAAATGAAGAGAGGTGAGGAACTCGGAGTAATTTAATAACCGTCTTGTCATGACAAACCGACCGAATAGTGACTTTCCGTATTACGAATGTAATAACTCTGTCAGGCTTCACCAAAGTACTTCAAATATGTAAGCCTCTTACCCCAATAGAAATAGTGACGACGCATGGCTCGCCTATGCGAATTATGCGAATTTAGGCCTTATATATCGTGAAAAGGAAAGTACATGCCAGCGAACCGACGGAAATGAAATACGGTCGAAATATTTCCCCAAATGGTGGAAATTAAAGATCTTTAATGATTGCCATCGATCCACAGACGACGTCGCGTCCTTTCAGCTTGTTACCACTCTCCTTTTCTTTAATCATACAGAACAACTCTGGACAAAAGCATTTCTGAACGGGAAAGAGTTTGTTAACGCATTATTTAAATAAGATTTCACTATAACAATCAATACATCCGCATATCTCCCGTCAACAGGCTGGCATTTCTTGCTATTAAGCTTTTAGGGATCGTCAAAACCGTTCTCCATTGGTTTTCTATGGTAGTCTTAAGTGCTCCATGCTAGCGATGGAAAACGTATAAAAGGAAGAGTTTGCCACACATAGGAAGAATGGGCCATTATCTTCAATATTTCTATAACAGTACCTTACAATTTTCCAATGATCAAAATGTTTTCAAGAATGTTGTACATGGCGGCACTTGAATCTCTTTCTGCCATTAGAACCCCATTCGTTCAAACGGCAATGTTTTGCTCTTTTTCGGTTGGGTTTGGTTTGTTTGGGTTTAACGTCCCAAAGCGACTGAGGCTATGAGAGACGCCGTAGTGAAGGGCTCCGGAAATTTCGACCACCTGGGGTTCTTTAACGTGCACTGGCATCGCACAGCACACGGGCCTCTAGAATTTCGCCTTCGTCGAAATTCAGCCGCTGCAGCCGGGATCGAACCCGCATCTTTTGGGTCAGCAGCCGAGCACCGTAACCACTGAGCCACCGCGGCGGGGCTGCTCTTTTTCAGCACTCTGTTTTGCACACAGTTAGAAACAAGCGTCACAGCTCCTTGTCAGCCTGCCTAAAAGTAGTCGAGAGTAACGTGCACAAGTCAGCATACCTTCGAGCACTTGCAGATCTTTCGTTCCACTTTCTACGCAAATGTTCTACACACATACCTCCTATCGACAAGCAACGTTCAGCTTAATTGTGAAAAAAAATCTGATGTCGCATTTAAATGCAGCTAAAAAAGAAATTATTTGTCTCGGAAGCAAACCTCGTAACTAATTATGAAAGAGCTGCTTGCCACTTGTTTCTAAAAGTGGTGTAGAACAAACTACTGAAAAGATGTGAAAAAAAGGTGCGAGTTTATACGGCCAATGTTTCAACTCGGCTCTTATTAGTGACCGCGGCAGGTCCTCAAACTCCTTACACTGAAAAGCCTCATTGTTATATGCGGCCAAATCGCCAAAACAGCCAATAATGTATCAAACCTGGATATTTCAAATTATAGGCTGTATCGAACAAATAGATTATCACTTTGAAAATCCTGCTTAAATTATAGGAAAGTTACTTTGAATATCGCACTCGAATTTAACCGGCCGTTGGATGTTTCGAATGGGCAGCAGCGGCCATTCAAGTGGCGCTTCTCCAGACGGCAACCTCCGATAAGTTTTTGAGCACGGATGCGGGTCGGCGGCGCGGCCTTGGACATTTCATGACAGCGCTAGCGCTGTGAAACCGAGATGAACGTGGCAAGCACTTGAGAGTGGCCTTCGGTTCCGTACTCACTTTCCACGTCACATAGCTGCCATGACGTGAAGCCGACCAAACTACTGGTTCGGTTTGGTTTATTGGGTTTAACGTCCCAAAGCGACTAAGGCTGTGAGAGACGCCGTAGTGGAGGGCTCCGGAAATTTCGACCACCTGGGGTTCTTTAGCGTGCACTGACATCGCACAGTACACGGGCCTCTAGAATTTCTCCTCCAAAGAAATTCAACCGCCACGGCCGGGATCGAACCCGCGTCTTTCGGGTCAGCAGCCGAGCACCACAACCACTGAGCCACCGCGGCGGCCCGATCAAACTACTAAAGCTACTAAAGCTGTATTAAAATTTCAAGAAGATATTCTTCAATCAAAAATGGCAGTGGCTTAGCTCAACTAGGCCAGGATATACTAAGCTAAACCAGTTTCGTCTAATGGCATTTCGGTAGCGACGTCGCATTTCGGCTGGCGAGGTGAGCGGAGGCGAGCGCAACGACGCGGCAAACGGAGTGACGTCATACCAAACGGCGGCGGCTACGAGGCACGCGGTGTGACGTTGCTAGGCAACGGCTGCGGCGGTTGTTGCGCCAGCGCTAGGCGGCGGCGGCTGCTGTGGCGGTTGCTAGGCAATGGCTCAAGGTCGGTCTCTGTGCCTCCTCGGAGCACCGCCACAGCGAAATCGGAAGTACGTAGCCAATGTTGCTTTCGATACAAAAACCTAGTGGTAAGAGGATTACATCTATTATGATAGGCAGTGGCTAGCTCCAGAGGACCGCCTGCTGCGGTTTCGATCTGAAGCAGCTTAGGTCTAGCAGTGGCGACTGAGTGGTGCGATGCCAGCCCAACGGAGGGCGGTGAGTGCAATTAGGTGAGGGCAAGTGTGAGTGCAATGTATTCTTGCTTCTAGTTTACACATAAGCGTCCATAATGCCATTTTTATATATCGAATTATTCTTATATCGAAATTCATCGAGATCCCCTTCGAGTGCGATATACCCGTGTTCGACTGTAATCTTTTTAGCGTAAAGTTTGGAGCCTATTTGACTGGAATTTCATGCCAGCCTTTGACTCTCTCGTCTATTCGTGTGAAACTGTGGCTAAGCCATTTTTTAAATAAACAAGACAATAAGCCCTTACTTTTGCGAGGCAGGACAGAAGAAGCAAGGCGGAGGCATAAGGAATGCTTGTGCAAAGCTTCATAACACTGTTATAAAAGCAAGACAGTGAAGTCCTGTACGCAACATGGGAAGTAATCATCGCCCCATCGTGTCGCTGTGAAAGCAGCAGTAAGATGTGCATGCCCCCAAACCACTTCGTTTGAAGACTACGGCTTCCCTAGACATCCCTTGTTTGATCATTCTCACTTTCACAGCCTTTGAAAATATACAGCTGGTGAATAAGCCACCCAAATTTGCCAGCTACATTCAAAAGCTTTTTTTCATCGAGGGCAACGTATCGACAGCAAGCGAATATGTTGATGGTTCGGCATATCTGCACACACCAAGGTGGACCTGCCACTCAGAAATATCACATGGCCCTGAAAAACATGTGGTGTCTCAACTTCCTATAACAGGCCATTCGGAATATTCTTGAGACACGTTTTATTTTTCAGAGAAACGAGCTTCATGCTTTTTGCAGTTTAATGATAGCCGTCCTGTACTCTAGGATCACTGCACAGATTAATCAAGAGAAGGTCACTCTAATGTTCGCATCGCGGACATGAAGAATTTCAGCGCAATACTCTGATGTTCAAGCCACCATTACTCGTTACGCCGGCGAAAGACAACACTTACGTATGTCATTCGCACATTTGTTTAGATCGCGGTCAACCGTTCTCAACGACCTCTTAGAACTGGTGGTTTGTAGGGCGCAAATAGCACTTAGTGCAGAGGCCCTACTGATTTCAGGCATACAGATCTCTTTTCGCGTTGCATACATGGACTTTCATTATTATGGGTGCCCATCCGCATTTACTCCACTCAATTAGGCGACCTGTCTAGGCGACATCAATCCCGCCTGCCCAGCAAGCACTCACTTGACGTCCAGGGGATGTGGACCCTCGTGCACCCTGTTAGTGGAGATAGTGTACTGCCGCTCCTGGGAGTTCAGCTCCTTGCGCACCATGGTCATGTGCCCCTCAGCGAGCGCCATTTGGCAGAAGGCTACCGACTCACGCTGTGTCAGAGCTGTCGGCAGTGGCTCCAACAACCTGAAGCTTTTCACGCGCTGCGACAGGTAGCGGAAGTCGTCGTAGAGATCCACACGGAACTTGAGGTCGCGTGGATAACCGCTCGGCAGCAGCCGCCGGTTCGACGACTCGAAAGACAGGAGCTCGAGGCCCACGACCCGTTGCTCAGGCCCTCGCTTCGGAACAGGCGCCACGCGTTTGAACGCTTCTGCCATGGTTTGCAGGTTTGGGTATCCCTTGATCTTCGGTGGCTCCATGGGAAACGCTGCCTCAATCAATGCTTTCGCGTGCTCGGAATCGGGAGTGTAGAGGACCTGCGAAAATGAACACGAGGAAAAGTTTTTTTTTTAATTTACATGGTGTTTTTCCTTTCACGTCGCGACATTAACTTTGAATAAAGGGAGGCAGCGTTATGCTTATAAATATTAAACAATCTCCGAAGTTAGGCGGCAAAAGTTGCAACCGAAAACTCCCGCCTTCTTCCACTGTAAGAAAAGATGTCGTGGTAAACCTAGCACCTGTGGGCAGCAAACTGGATGCTCTCAAAGATATGATATCTATGATGACGTCATAATTCTGGACCTTGGGGAAGGTGTTGTCACTGGTACGCGGTATGGGATACGATATAACTATCATTTGTTCGTCAATAGCAAGAAATTGAATATGACAAATTTTGTAATATTTAACTACAGGTGCATAAGGAATATGTACAGTGCGACTGCGTGAAAATCGGAAGCACTGACTTTTACCCCTGCTATTCTTGAGCAGCGATTGTGACTGATGAATGAATCTTGGCTTTGCTTCATGCCGCCACATTTATAAGGGATAAACAGTATTGTCTAAAGTAACCAAATCAAAGTTGTTGTTGAAAGCATGTTTGGTTTGTTGTACTGAAAAATTGCCTTCGCGAGCAGAGCCCGTCTCTGCGCTTAATTCAATAACGCTGTGGGAATTATGCGCAGTGTGTCAGCTACGGTAAGCCAAGAGTTTCTGGAAAACTGGAGCACGTTATGGGAATACAACTAAAATCGGAGTGGTTGCAAGCAGGAGTTTTATTTTGTGCCGCAGGCTCTCAATATGTTGTCCCGAAGAAACACTAACTAGTACTAACATTAATGCTTTAACGCTGGTAAAAACAAACACTGTAGATGCAGAAACTGCCCTTGCAAGCAGTTGATATGTGGGGCATTCAGTTCTCAGTTGCCATTTACCTTATAATTCTGATTCTCAAAATCATGGGAAAGAAGAAACCACATAGGAAGTCAATATCATAGGGAGGGTAATATTGAGTTGATAAAATGAATTAAAAAACGCTCGAAGTAAGCAGTAATTACTCATTAGCATCCATTCAAATACACCAGATCATATTTAAAAAAGAATTCGCTGTCACGTTCCGCGTGCGTGAGTAGTAAAGACCAATTTATGTTAAGTAACCTGCTCAATGAGTATTTCCGTCAGTTTCGTCTTTAGTTCCAACTTGTTATACCTGACCATATAGGGCGAGTTTTTTGCACAGACTCAGTAAGTCCGGATACCGTAAAATTCTTAGCGTAAGTTTACAGAACCTGGAACCTTCCTCCACATAAGCAAAAACTATCAAACGAGCCTATTTTACCGTCACGTATTTCCATTCTTCTCAACTAGAACGAAGAGGAAAACAATGTCGTCGTTATGTACTTGAGCCGTGAGCAATTCAGCTCTTTAATTTAAGGACAGCGCTGCAGGGAATGCTCTAGTCTATAAGGTATTAGGCGTTAGGTTAAGCCCTTCATGTGAAGGCTTTATACAGTTGGAGGTAAGCGCAGTGTGTGTCCATCTTTCTGTGTCTTTTTGTTCAGAGCGTTTTTACGATCCTGCAATGCATAACTACCTGAAGCCCGAACACTGCCGCTGCTATGTTAAGGCACGGTGGTTAAGCCTTTCGGGATTATGCATTAAAGTAAAGACCCTATAACAGGTAGTAAGGCTTATTTCAGAAGAATATGGGCAACTTCATGCGAGCACTTTGAAAAATCCGCAGAACGATACTCTGCAGTTAGCGCGTGATGCACTGACCAGCTGGGGCTTCCGAAAGGCGCTCAGGTTCCGTTCGTCGTACACGCTCACAGTGGAGAGACGCAGGCAGTCCGCGCCGGACGGCGACGGCTCCAGGTAGGGCCGGTCATTCTCGATGCCCGCGAACGAGAGCACCACGAGGAAGATCTCGGCCAGCGCCAGGAAGTAGTGGCGCTTGATGAGCTGCACGTACACGTCCTTCCATATGATGGCGGTGATCTGGGCGAATACGCCCATGATCCTGCAAAAGGAAGATCAGTAAGTGTGGGCGCAGCTTAGCGCTCAAATAAGAGGGGGACAAATGAGGATGTTATATATTGCTCTGATGTACACTCCGGCCGCAATTGCGCAGTACGCCTAAAGGCATCACAGATAGAGGGGCTAAGAGGTTGTTCACGTTATGTGGGTTTAACGTAGTTTTATATGGTAGAGAGAGGGTGTGGTAGATGGTCCTTGGCGATCACAAAATGAACAAGGGAGGGGAAAACCTCAGGTTGCTTGAGCCAACATTTCGACAAGAGGACTTGTCTTCGTATGGCCCAGACGAAGACAAGTCCTCTTGTCGTGGCTCAAGCAACCTGAGGTTTTCCCCTCCCTTGTTCATTTTGTAGTTTTATATAGTTTGACAAACAGCGCTACAGTAGGTTCGTAAAATGAATCGTCCGCCTCATAGTAGTGTGCAAAGAGAATCTCTGCCACACGACTGAGTATCATGGCGTGCGCGGAAGTAAAGCATGTTGCCAACCTCTCCTAAGCATACGTCCATATAAAAAAATTTGCCGTTCATGAATTGCCAAGCATTTATTCCTTGCTGAGACCGTATGGATCGCAATCGCGGCACATGCGCATACGACCGCAAGCTACGAGCTAGGGCAGATCGATGGTGCTAGTTCTTTAATGAACGCCCTTTCAACATTTCCTTCGTCTCCCTGTAAGCTCTGCTTTTAGGCTACGAAAATAAAGCGGTGTATGCTCGCGCGAGCAAGCGCGCAAGCGCAAGCCAGATAGCAGTGATCAAAATACTAGGGCACATCACAGCTGTGCAGAAAAACATATTAACACATTAAATTTCAGGTATCTTTGGGCGAGGGCAAAGAGGTGAAGAAAGAAAATGTTGTAAAGGACACAACGCGCAAAGGTGCAGAGGCCAATTTCCTGAGGGTACGTTAACCGCATGTAGCACCCTACGAGATGCCGCTAAGCGACGCATGGCTGAGAAAATGCAAGTGCTTGGAGGGAAGGATCACAGTACAGGGCAAACGGCTGTAGGCTATCATTGCCCTGGTGGGGTAAAGTGACTTACGGCTAGTTGGCAGCAAGTCCTCCAGCGATGACCTGGAGGGCTTGAAAACGGACCGGCGCGGCGTCGATGACTTCCGCGCCTTGCGTGTTTCGCAATGCTGAAACCAGGGAACTAAAGATACCTGCTACGTGCTTCTCCGAGCAGGGCGTGGCCCGTGCACACGTGTGATGCCGATGGGAATGGCGGCTATTGGTGAAGATGAAGCTTGTAGCTCGGAGGATGGATGATACGGTTTTTACTTTTTTGAGAACTAAGCTGAATTTTCATGGTGTTTATTTCAGGCCGCAATTTTGCCTTTATTTTTGGGCATATGCTATAATTTATGGATTAATTAGCGATTTTTTTCTGTGATATAATGTGGCTACACACACATGCGAAATGCAGAAACGCTTCACTTAGGTAAACATTTATTGCTAGTCGACGTTTCGGACAGAGCCTGTCCTTTTTCAAGGACATCAGTCTTGAAAAAGGACAGGCTCTGTCCGAAACGTCGACTAGCAATAAATGTTTACCTAAGTGAAGCGTTTCTGCATTTCGCATTTTACCTCTAGCAACCAAGTACGTTTGTCTTTTTATGCTATATATATACACATATATATAGCCTTCGCTTCCTTTTTATTCGAGAAGTGTGCCATGAGGCATAAGTTGAGAAAGGGGGTTTGGAATGTAGGAGAGAGAAAGTTAAACGAAGGAGTGGATACCAGTTTTGCCGAGGTAGACGCACAGGCAGCTGGTGAACTGATTGTTCATGGTCCACTTCCCATAGTTACATTCTAGGTTGCACCGCAGGCCGACCTCCCTGAGGAGTCGTTTTCTAATAGGAGCCGTCGGTGGGCACGTCCACAACAGGTGCTGCACATCACAAATGTCTGGTGCAGCGCCGCAGTGAGGGCATCTGCCACTTGCCGGCAAATCTTTATCACGCCATCGATGACGGAGAGATGGACTCTGAGCCGCCCCTGCCCGAATCCGGCGCACGAATACCTAAGGAATCGAAGACATGGGACAGGAACGGATCTGTGGGAATATAGGCTTTAATATAGCCTTATATAGACTTTCTAGGTTACGAGAAAGGGCTTGACTCAGTCAAAACTTCAGCAGTCATGCAGGCATTGTGGAATCAGGGTGTAGAACAGCGTTATGCAAAAATACTGAAACATATCTGTAGCGGGGGCAATGCTACCAAATTTGTCCATGAAGTCAGCAATAAAATGACAGTAAGAAAGCGTGTCAGACAGGGAGACACGATATCGCCAATGCTATTCATCCCTGTTTACCGGAGGTATTGAGAAGCTTGGATTGTAAACAGTGTAGGATAAGAGTTAATGAAGTGATCTGCAGTTCGCGGATGACATTGCTTAGCTAAGTCACTCAGAAGATGAACTGCAAAGCATAATCAATGACTTAGGCAGAGCAGTTCTGTGGGTCTAAAAATTAATATGCAGAAAACCAAAGAAACCTTCAAAAGTCTGAGAACGGAGCAGCTGTTTGCAGTTGGTAGCGAGATGCCGGAAGCGGTAAGGGAATACGTCTACTTAGGGCACGTATGTGGCAGTTGATTTGGTTCACGAGAGTGAAATAACTAGAAGAGTAAGAATGCGGCGGAGCGCATTTGGAAGGTTTTTTCAGATCATAAATGGAAGTTTACCGATATTCTTCAAGAGAAAAGTATATAACAGCTGTATCTTACCACTAGTCATCTACGGGTCAGAAACGAGGAGGCTAACGAAAAGGGCTCAAGTTAAGCTAAGTACAGCGCAGTGAGCTATGGAAAAAAATAGAGGGGTAACGTTAAGAGACAGGAAAAGAGCAGAACACGTCAGTGATCAAACACGGGTTACTGACATCCTAGTCGAAATCAAGAGGAAGAAATGAGCTTGGGCAGGGCATGTAATGCGAAGGCAAGATAACTGGTGGTGCTTAAGGGTAACGAAGTTGATTCCAAGAGAAGGCAAGCGTACCAGGCGGTTGCAGAAAGTTAGGTGGGCGCACGAGATTCATAGGTGTGCGGAGATAGGGTGGCTATAACTGGCACAGGACCGGCTTAATTGGAGAGATATGAGAGAGGTCTTTTTCCTGCCGTGGCATAATCAAGGCTGATGATGATGATGAATGTGGTATTTCTGTGTGGTCAGCAGTCACTTTTAGTTTTTCTGGCACGTTTTGTGAGCCTGAGCATTTGATTTGCAAGTAATTTATGCACAAATGGGCTGTTTAAAGCTGTGTTTGTAGAAGAAATTCTACCACCATTTGTGAAGTAAAAGAAGTTAATGATGAAAACGTAAGACAAGAATTCCAGCATAAGTTGACTGGCAAAGGCAGGTTGTCGTGTTATAGTTTGGTTGTTACGCTGGGTTGAGCGAGAGGGTGGGGCATCACTTGGTCCACGTATTGACGGTAACGGTGGAATCGTCCCTTAACCGTTGCGGTAGGAAAGCACGACAATTTTCATGACCCTTTTCTTCGGGCTTATAAGCGAAGGCGGTAAGGTCGAGGCTGGCTGAGGAGACCACAGCGGGAGGGAAGCGGTGACACGTGACAGTGCGCCAGCTGGGGCGTTGTCAAGGCCTTGCACATGTTTGATGTCTGTCGCCAATTTCGCCACGTAGGAAAGGTGATGAATTTCACGCAGCGAGAATTTACTGCTCCCCTACTTGATAGCAAAAAGTGAGTGGTTTGTCGTCGGTGGCAATGTGGAACTGCCGACCTTTGAGGGGATGCGTGAAATACTTAACTGACATGCACATGGCTAGACGCTTAAGGGGGTTTCAGCAAGGCAGAATTTCCGGGAGATAAAGGAAAGTGCCCTCCAGGCATCATCCATGGGCCGGTGATAAACGACTCCAACGCAGGTGTCGGAAGCATATGTTGTGGAGCAAGAAATCAGCTCCTAGAATCACACGTCCGCGGCGAGAAAAACACTGTGGAAGACGCTACAGAGGACCAAATTAAAGGGGCTCTGAAACCCCTTCCAAGGAGAGCAGATCAGCTCGCTCAATCACTGCATTGTGTTGTCATGGAAACCTGAGCCAAGTGATACACTTCTACATGCGGCATAGAACCCACAATCACGCGCGAAAGTTAGCGAGCCCTTTCCGGCTACTTTTTTTTTATGCTCGCACCCTCATCTGCCGCACTGCTTCTGTGTATACCAGTTCAAAAATGGCTGTATGTTTAGATTCTTTCCTACGTGAAACAGCTACCATGGTCATAGCCAATAATCGGCATAGCTCCGGTAGCTCTGGCGGGTCAGAAAGGTCCACTCCTGGCGGTGATACCGGCGGAGGAGCGCCGGCCTTTCAGCGTGCAGAAAGTGACGAGAGAAGAGAAAAGGGCGCAAAGACGCTGAATTCCAACAGATAGCTCCGCTTCTACAAAGCGCATCAAAAACATTCTCGCTAAAGAATATTCGTGAAGCGGGGTCTTTTAACATCACAGGCATACAGAAACTTTATTACAGTCGCTTTCAGAGCCCCTTTAAGTTTGAGAGCATGCTCGCCGTACGTAGATATGAGGGTGAGATTGGCGGCTTGTAGCGGTGGGCCTGAGCGGCGAGTGGTTGAAGATGCAATGCTGCAGGGGAGGACGTTGACCTGCGCCCCGGTGCCAAAAGAAAACGAAGGCCAGTGATCCGCGCACTAGTGAAAAGTAAGCGGCCGGCGCTCTGTTCCGACCGCATTCCACGCTTCTAGTGGTGCCCGCGGAAATTTCCCTGGAAGCGACACGTCGGGACACACACACGTGCCTGTTCTCTTTTGGTGCGGTGGGGCCAGCACTCACCGACCTGAGAGCTCTGCTGGTGAGGTGACAGCCGTCGAATGGAAGGAGGGCGAGCGTGTGAAGTCGTCAGTGTGGTGATCTGGTCGGAGAGACGGGCAATCTGGGCGTAGAACTCGTCACGGAGGCTGTGGAGGTTCAACTGGGGTGAAGAGAAGACGACAGGCTGGGAGGTCACGAGAACACGTCGAGAGAAACCGGGGAACTGGAAACGTCCAGGACGGAGTCCGCAAGCTCGGCGAGCTTTTCCGAAGATTAAGAGTGGGTGGGCGCGAGACCGTCCGGACCGACAATGAACGCTTGGTCGAAGGTGGCAACCTTCTCGATTACGAGATGCTGGAGCCGCCCCGGCAACTGTGGAGATCTGCTGTTCCCCAGTTCTTCGGACGAGATGAGTTGTTGCAGGCTGCGGTGCTCTGAAGGTGCTGTTCGCTTCACGAGCTGAACAGCCAACGTGTCAAAGGTGGCCGAGGCAGGCGGCATTAAGAGCAGATCGCGGACTTCGGCTGTCACCTCGGGTGTTAGCGACGGAGCGACGTGATGACACTTCTGCGAACGTTTTTTCTTCAAGCAGGCGGTTCTTACCCCCGTAAATTGGTTGAAATGACGTGAGATGGGCTTTTGGGCGAATATACCTTCTGTGATGCCAAGAGGGACCAGGAGCCCTTTTCTGCTAATGGACCAATCCACCTCTTATACCTCTTACATCGTGGCCTGCAATAAACTGGTGTTCTCCCATTTGTTTGTGGGGCGTTACTCGTTGGACGACAGCCCGGCTCGAGAACCCCAATGACTAGGATGCGCGGCCTTACAACGACACCTTGAATAGTGGAAAATTAGCTATGCAGGCAAGATGTTTGCGACGTGTGGATTGAATGACGCAGGATGTGACGTGTGCTGCTGTAATTGTCAGAACGTTGCTTCCAACCCTTGCTTCGATAATGAAAACTTCTCTCGTCGCGACGCACAAAACATTTACTTCTTTTATCTGCCTGATGTGAAGACCATCGAAACTTCTAAAAGCCATAGGCGCTTTTCTATCGACGTTTTTAATCCACTCCGTCAGAATATAGTGTAAGTTATCGAATCATTTGCGTACTGTTATACCTTCCAGTCGCAACAAAGCCCGAAATAAGCCTCACCCCGTCAGAATTCCTTTTTATCTCTCGTTAATGCCCCCTGTTTAACACATTATTCGCTGCTGCTCCATTTAATTTGGGAATAAACGCAAAAACGCTCATGCACAGCTATTTTTGCTCGCTTTACAGCACCTTGTGCTTGAGAATGATGTGGCCCTGCACTACGGCTGCTATGATTGCTTCCAGTTTTCTTTTGAAGCACTACATTTATTATTAAATAGATCACTCTGTAACTAATCTAATGATGGTCTCTTTTGGTACTCTGTCAGTAATATTTTAATTATTTCCTTCCGAGCAGAGCTCAGTCCTTCGCCATATGCCCGTCAGCCCTGACGGGCATATGGCGAAGGCTGGAAGCCAACCAATGTTATCGTCATAATTTTGTGGCATTGAGACCTTTTAATAAATGCGCAAAAATTAACTGCTTTCAGTGAAATAGCCCACACTGTTCTTTAAAACTCTATTCAGGCTGTTCTCTATGCAGGCTATGAGAATCTAGGCTTGCTACAACGCTACGCTACGCTAACGCACCTTTAAACACTGCCAAATTTTGCAATCAAGTCGACTGAAAAGGTTCTTTTTTCAGTAATATCAGTTGCTCCAAAAAATTTGCACGTTTGTTTTTTTTCTTTTATTGAAGAAAAAGCAGTAACCACGCAGGGTGTACATACCTTCAGGTCTATACCGACCAATATGACCCCATGTGCCCATTCCAGATAATACGCGTTCCTCCGGTGCACTCTCTATCCTCTAACCAATACTTCTAACATTCCTAGAAGATCAGTGGATGTGGGGAACTAAGAATTCGCCCCGGAAGCTCAGAGTGACCCTGGTGACTGAGGGAGGTTTCTTCGCAGTGGCAAATTGCAATTGATCTCTTTTGCTTTGAATTTCACTGTCACCTCTACTCCCACTCCATTCTTTTCTGTTACTGCCCATTGAAAGGTCCCTCATGTAGCGCAGATGGGTAGAAATATACTTATACCTCTTATCTTTTCTACCTGAAAGTGTTTCCCCTTTTTTTAATAGCTATGGTTGCATATTCTTCGACAAAAGTTGAAGCCTATTCGTTCATTGCAACTGAACGCCATAGGACCACGCGCCTAAGTCTGTTTATCGCTTTGCCATTTGATACTCCCTCTTAAAGCTGCGAAACGTTGTAGGAAGTTGGCAACAGAATTTTTGCCACAAGAACATGGCTTAACGTGTATGACGTCCTTTGGAAAAGGCCACAAGGTAATTGTTTAATGTTTTTGTGTGCTTGATAAATGATCGCTTTTTATCGCTCCTTGCAATATAGCCAGACGGAAAGCACGACAGCCTCTTAAGAAACCAAGCATGGAATCATCCCAGTGATAATACATCGCGAAAGATTGATCATGGCAATCTAGAACAAAGCAGCTTGACACTAACAAGGGACTTAATTTGAGAAATACAAATGGAGAACTTATGCCAGCTGCAGCTGTAATTATTGTGCACGAAGAGAATTCAGAAAAAACGACGAAGCCAGCGGGATGCAGTGATCACAATAGGCAAGTTATCCGTCACAGCGGGATGCAGTGATCACAATAGGCAAGTTATCCGTCATTTTTCCTCACTTTGGCACACACGTGCACTCAATTTGGAGACTTACCAAGAAGTTTCTTTCTACATACCGCACAAAGAAATTTTTAAAATTCCTTCTAGATGTTCGAGGAACGTGCGCTGTCACCAAACGTTCTTACATTTCGATATTATTTAGTTTTTTGGAGAACACGGGAATTTACTAACGATATAGATATATTTGAGGTTGCTGGCTGCTCTCTCTATTGCTGTTGAACGCTTTGGTGTCGTGAAGTATTTAAAAAAGCCCTGCTGACCATACAATACCAGTATTTACCAGTAAAAGGTATTTTGATGCTATATGTTGGGAGTTCATACCACCCGCCAGTAGTACCTACTTTTCTTAACAGGAGACAAGAGCCCAGAAGTCCTGCTCACTTTTCGGCCTCTGAAGTAAAAAAAAGACATAGAAGAAGCCTCATAATTACCACAGCCTGGAGATTGTTGTTGAAAACAGTTATTAAGAATAAGTTGCTCAGGGAGGCGGAATGTGTGGTCGGGTCCTCAGTACAGGACTCTGTTGGCGAAGGCCCTAGCTCTTTCGACGATCGACGAGTGCTCACTGCTCCACGATGTCTTGGCTGGACAGAACTGCCTTCAACCGCTCCCAAGCTGGATGCGTTATAGTGTCTGTAGGGGAATTTAACTGAAAGGCCCATGCTATATGAAAAAGATCTGTTTTTCGTCCGTAGAATTCGCATTGCTCTGGAAATTGTTCAGCGTCGATACCGTGCAGTTTACGTGGGCTGGTGTCTGTCATGGTCTGGAGTCGTCGGACATGGCATTCTCTTTACCAAGTGAGCTCTTTAGCAGCGCTCGGAAGCGTTTGTTTCTCAAGACGGTGATGCTGGAGTATGTCTGAGTGCGTTATGAGCAGGGTGGAGAAGACCGAGTCGGTAGGGGACGAGGAGGGATCCTGGGGGAGAAATTCTCGGGTGACGGGTGCGCTCATTTGATTTCCTCTCTACCCTTGCGACAAAGCACCCACACTAGCTGCTTTCGCAAGGCGTGTGCTTTTGATTTCTGAAGAATTTTGTGGCCTGCGTGGCCAATCTGCCGACCGTGGAGTTAAGATAGTCTAGTCCCTCTTCACTATACATCCTCCCTGATTCTCGAACCACAGCCTGGGGAAGAAGCGTCCCGAAACTCACACAGTATCAGACGTGGCCCTTTTCCGTCATTTTCACCTACTAAAAACAGCGCTGTAGTCGCTATGGCGGTGACAGCTGTAGCCTGTTTAGCGTGGCAGTACAAGCTAGTAGCAAAATTGTTGGCCTTTGTGTCAGCGATTAGCATAAATTGGTTAAACGACGTCGTATTGGAGTACTTCCCCTTCGGCAGTTTCATTGCCTTCGCATTGCCGTGATGCGCACGTAGTCGTAAAAGCCTGCGGCATGCGAAAATCAGTAAACAAGGAAGGGTACGGCAAGTGCGCAACTCTCAAAATGGGGCGCTATAAGCAGGTGGGCGCAGTTGCATAAGGTGGCGATGAGACCGACCATCAGCGAGGCAATGAAGTGGCTTAGAAATTAGACGGCGCTGTTCAAGCTGACGAGACGCAGTTCATCATGCGTGCCGCTGTGGTTCTCCTCAATGAGTTGTCCTTCGCGAGCGCGGAATGGTGCCATGCACGTAGCGGTGCTAGCTTGGGGCACTGTAAAATAGTAGCGCGATGTAAAGAATAAAAACAATTAAAGGCACTCGGGGGGCCGATGAGACGGTAACTACGTATCGTTAGGCAAATGTCCAGGATTCTTGGACATAAATTTTAATTGTGAGGCAACTGTGGAGTATTCCAAGGTACTGTTAAGGAAATTTAAAGTCAATGGTGTGTTCTTCCGATGCGTAGCAAAACCTTTCTTTTAAAATTTTTCCGTCACTCGAATCAGTTAAGATTGTCAAAGAAAACCAATGGGAAACGTTTTTGAAAAGAACAAAAGCGTTAGTAGCAGAAAAAATGTCAGCCTGCTGATGGAAGTTCTGAGAATATAACCATTGCTATATGTAGTGGAATCTAATAATATGAAAAAATTGCGTACTTAAATAATATCCAGTTGAAAAAGCCACTTATCCAGAATTTCTGGGCACGTTTCTTCCCCATGGCGTGACACCAAACATCATTCATATTTGTTTGTATCTACCATAATTGAGCACTTCGTGTTCTTTGTACCTCTTTACACTTGACTATCCTGTACAGCTGGTCTTCTATTCCATGTCTGATTTCCAGGATTCATCTACACTCGGTTCTGAAGGCAGCTCGCACACAACCACTTCAACGGAGGAAAGGCATTTGGCGCTCCCGCGAGGTTCTAGTATCCCCGCTACTCTTCTCAGTTCACTTTCCTCCACACCCTACACGGTAGCCACCCACTGGGTTGGCAACCGCTTTCATATTGCGCATTCCTTGTTCGCGACAGAGCCTCCTCCGTCCACAGTCGCCACCTTCGGCGTTGTTCTGGTGCCAGCCACTTGCAACCCTCTTTTTTCTTTCCCTACAGGTGGAGAAGAGATTTTTCTCTCTCCACTCTGCCACCTGCAGGTGGCGGGTCGCAGATGGTCCTCGGAGGCTTCAGCGAACATAGGACGCCGGGCAGTTTTTCTCGACATCAGAGTTCTGATGCTTCCGCATGAAACCAGATGTGAAGACCAGAGAAGCAGAACATTTTGTATAAGCACAAGCCTGGCTATTGCAAAAACAATATAATAGAAAGTAGGAAAACGCACGGATTAAAGGTGGCTGCGATGCATCTTGATAGTATGCACACGACAGTCCTATTAGGTAAAGCCAGCGCGCATTGCTGCGTTCGTTGTCGTTTCGCTCATATTTCTTACTCCGCACATATACTTTCGTGAAACAATGAACGTGTGTCTTTCATAATCGAGTATTAAAAGGACATTGAGGAGAACTGCATGAAATCATTTTTGTAAGTAAATATCAATTTTATGGGTCTCAGCCAATGTTGAGGCTTGTCCGGCAACGAAAGACGCATTCATTGCGCAGAACACTGAAGTTATTACTTCACACCACTCGACTCAAAACGCAAAGGCCGAAAGGGACTCCATGATGACCGCTTGGAAGTGAATGGCAGGGCAGCGTAGCCCCAGGGACCCACGAGAGAAACGACCTCAATGCACCACTTAACTCAGGGCTCACGACGCGGACATCACCAAGTGCAAGCTGCCGATGTCGATTACTCGGACCACTTAGGCAATAAATAAGCTGCTTCAGAGAATTGAAATAGTGGAGACACCTCCCGGCAGCACTGCGTTGGGTTCGGCGTTTTTTTCTATGCTTCAGTGCGGTAAAAGTGACAACCGTTCGTCCTTGCTTCTTTATTATTTGTTTTGATGGCACTATTTTATCTTTGCGCTGGCTCGTGATGAGGAAATCGTCGGCTGGGTCGAAATTGAGCGGCGAGACCAAGGAATATGTATGTTGCATGTAGAGGGACTTTGTTGTTTCTATTGCTCTCTTTACTCTGGCGTTTTACATGCGTGAAAACCAGAAACTAATTAATGAGTAATTGGATTACTTTTCGAAATAATTGTGATGTAATGCTATTATTTTTAGCAGTAATTGGTACCGTAATCTCATTACATTTGCGCGATTTGTCGGCAAGTTGTTAATAATATGATTTAATTCCTTTTCCAAAATAATTTTTCCATGTATGCACTTCAGCAGGCTTCGCTTTGCTTGGTATTTCTCCCATAGTACTTGGAAAAGCCAGTCTTGTAAAAAAGCCATTCAAATTGTACAGGAACATTCGCAGAAAATTTTTATCGTCAATGTTGACAGTGTGACAGAACGCGGATACGTTGGAGACTCGGCGTATTCGAGCACATTCATAAGCAAAATGAACGCTCAGATTCTTTCGACTGAAGTAGAAAACAGGCTTGGCCTACAGTCGGACGGTGCCTTAACACTTACTATTCCAGTAGAGTGTCAGTCCAACAGTGTGCTCATATTTAACGTTTTTCGAAGTGACACGTATTATATACTGCTTCATAGCCGTCGCAAACTCTAGGGTTACCCCACAGATCATTCAAAAGAAAAGCACGCGCTCTCCCCACTTTTCATCTGAAATTCCCACTACTTCTGTATGGTACCTAGACGTCGGACCCATCGCGACTCGTTAGAGAGGCGAGAGAGTGTATTTACGTATCCACTATGCACATCTGCCCAGACTGAAACTATCTGATATCTCTTATTCGCAGTGTTCCGTGGAATGCAAATCTCACTTTGTGCTCCAGGCCGTGTTGGTTTCTAGCGTACAGCCCTCTTTTTGCTTTCATATTTAGTAATTCTGGACAGAAGCATTTTTGAACAGGAACCAGTTTATGAACGCCATTTTTTCGTATATTGTTAGACTTCAGTGTAACAATCAATATATCCGCAGATATCCCGTCGGCAGGCTTGAACGTTTTGACTATTAACGTTCTTGCTGCAGTCAAAAGCGTTCCCCATTGGTTTTCTATGGTAGTCTTACATGCTCGATGCGAGTGATGGAAACACTCTGAAATATTTTGCTGCACATCGGAAAACTTTATAATATATTGGATTCAAAAATTCGCTTCAAACGCACGATATTATTGAACTGCGCAAAAACTTTAACAGAACTTGCTAAATTTATCGATGACTTAAAGCCGGCATTTAAAAACGAAGAGATTTCTGTTTTTGAAGACTCGCGCAACAAGCCCTTCACATAAACGTGTGTGAGGCTCATAGGCCTCATGGCTCCGCAAAAAGGAGATAGCGGTGGGTGGGTTAAGGGGGGGGGGGGGGGGGAGCGGATTTTTGGTGTGAATTCTCGGACGAGGGCGTCTGAGATTAGCAGTACTGCGCAAAAGTAGCGCGTATAACACGAACTTTGACGGGAGCGTTTCAGCGGCGGGAGCTGTGTTGCAGCGTGGACACAACACTCATGAAATTCGTGGGGTCGGTGGCCAGACCAGCCACCGAGGCTTCATCGACCATGCCTCGGGAATCGTTTACCGGCAGCAGTCATCCAAACGAGGACTGCAACGGTGTCACGGATGTAACTGCATGGCCCGCAGCCCCGTCACTCTGTTACATTACGGAATAGCTAGCTTAGCGTTGCCTTGTTGGAGCCGCTGTGACTTTCTTTGCTTTCTACTGTTCCTTTACAGGCAACACAAGCTTGTCAAGTCAGCTCGTTTTCGTACAAACGGTAGCGCAGTGTTATGCTTTGTTATGTATCGCAAGTGTTAGCCTTTTTTTTCGTTTTTGGCCCGGTATAAACCGGCGTTTCAGCCCTAACTAGTGGCGTTTAAATTTATTCATCGGGCGAGAGCATGGTTTAAGCATACCACAGAGTAAAAGGCGAGGTCTTTCAACAATAGCATCAGAAGGCGAAAAAGCTCTACACGAAAAATGTAAGCAATTGGCAGATTGTCAGGCAGTATCTGACGTAAGAAGACTTGGTAAGTTCTCGGAACGCTGCTGCCGACCTCGCCTTTGATAAATGAGCAAACTCCAAACTCCTCTTTTCTCAGCACGAAGCATAAAGAATTAGCTTCGTGCATCTACCTGATACGAACAGTTCTTCCTCGAAATAAAACGTTGTTTGACCCGGAATGACATGACTGTCATCAAAACCGATTCCAACAGTGTAAATGGCAAACGGAGCAAAGCATGACCTCTATCATTATTTGGCACTCACTTTTAAGCAAGGATTGGCCTGCGCTGTAATCAGAGAGTTTGCAGGGGCAAAGTCTGACGATGAATGCATGCTCTGTGCCTCCACAGTGGTCACATTCCATAATTTGTTTATTAAACATGCGCATAGGCTTTCATGTGACGAAAGTTTAATCTTCGAAAAGCCATAGGTGCTTTTTTATTTTTAATCTGCTTTAACCACTCCGTCAGAGTATAAAGTCCTAGAATCATTTCCGGAGCGTTATAACTTCCGCCCGCAACAAAGCCAACAGCACTGACATCCATTGGAATTCTGTTTTACCTCTCGTTAATGCAACCTGGATGAGATATCCACTCCCGCTGCATTTCAGCGGGGAAGAAATTTGCAAAAACTGCGGAAACACCGAGATTATTTGCTCATTATAGAACCTCACATCTTTGAAATTGGTATGGAGCTCTGTACTGTGACACCCATCATAATTTCCAGTGCTTTTTTTTAACGTAAACATGAATTAATAATTAAATCAGTACGTTGTTAGTCCTTCTCATCGTCTGTTTCGCAACTCAATCTGCATTACTGCAATTATCACCCTCCGAGCAGGGCGCAGTTACACAGGTACAGTAAGTCGTGAAAGGATATTACAAGGATGGCAAATCAACGAGATTTTAGAAGATAGTTTTTAGAAGGTGAGATATTTTAGAAGCTGAGAAGATAGCACCAACTGCAGCTACTGTGCGCATGCATGGTAGCTACGAAAAAAAAAGAAGCCAACAAACAGAGTCCCAGAATTCAGGACAAATGCTCCTGGTTTCAGCGGCTGCCTCCATTCGCAGCATGGTGCTGAAAATCAAAAAGTTCAATGGGAATTTCGAATCTTTAGTACATACCATCGATTTCCTGTGGCCATGAGAACTACTCAATGCGAGAGCATGAAACATTTTGTAGGTAAGATTATGAAGGACATAATAAAAGTAGACAACCAGTACCTGCATCTTCGCGTACTATCCAACCACCTTCTATAATTTTCCTTTAATTACAACCGAAAATACTCCCTTTGAGTTACTCGGTGTTTGCTACTGGAGGGTGGCAGATGAACTAATTGGTGATGTTCAGTACAGTTACAGCGCAAGCTCCCTACTTGCGTTTCATTTCTTTGACCCGCTGGTGGTCACGTGACTCCAAAGCATCCCTGCAAAGAAGAAAAGCCAAGTTCCTCATCCTCCCCCCCCCCCCCCCCCCCCCCGTTCTCCGAGCACTATTGGGCTCTCAACTCCTGCCGTAAGCACCTTAGCTTGCATACCATCCTAACCCTTGCTGTGTTTTGCTGCCCACTTGCACACATTCCTTACAATGTTTGTTTGTACCAACAACTCACAGTTTTATGATGAATTTCCGCTCATTTTGGAAGAAAGCGTTTATGACGCGCAGTTCAAACAGATAGTGCCACCCAACCACACTTTGCGTGTTTCGCTAACTTGAGATTGGTCTTCGTGCAGCCTGCTTACAACCAAGAAGCTGCCTCGCCCGAATGCAACAGCATTTTTTTCTCGGAACGAAATGCGCATTACATGCGAGATTTATGCGGTGTGATGGAGCAGCCGCTATACCCACGGCGCCAAAAGTAGCTCCTGCTTGCTACACTTGTGTACTTCCCTCATAGCTTGGGTGGCTTTCGGTGGCAACTACAGGGTGTTTGAAAATATACTGGACGTTATTTTCAAAAATAGGATTTTTGAAGTAAAAATGTGGCTTTTGCGGCATGTTATTGCCAGGGTTGGCGGGCACTAGAAAACTAGTGGACATCTTATTTCTGGTTAATTTATTTCCAATAATAAACTTTTTAACTATGCCAGTTAGACACCTGGTTGCAATCAGCGATTTGTAGCCGGATGTTAGTAACAGCCATACCAGTGTTTAGAATTTCAAAAACTCGCTTACCTTCGGTACTTTGGCTTCACAAAGTTTGGCTATTTTGAACGTTACGTACAAAGGTGAGGTTGCTTTAACTGCATGCTCTTCGAATGAGCAAGTAGTTTTGCATGATGTAGCCAAAATTTGTTGGGCCACAGCGCCGAGGGTAATCTCTTTTCGAATTTTTAAAGCCGGTATGGCGGTTACTAACGACCGACTCATCACCATCAGCCTGACTACGCCCACTGGTGGGCAAAGGCCTCTCCCATGTCTCTCCAATTAACACTTTCCTTTGCCAGTTGCGCCACCCTATCCCCGCAAACTTCTTAATCTCATCCACCCACCTAACTTTCTGCCGCCCCCTGATACGCTTGCCTTCTCTTGGAATCCACTCCGCTACTCATAAGGACCAGCGGTTGTCTTGCCTTCGCATTAAATGCATTGCCCAAGCCTATTTCTTCCTCTTGATTTCAACTAGGATGTCTTTAACCCGCGTTTGTTCCCTCACCCACTCCGCCCTCTTCCGATCTCTTAACGTTGTACATATCATTTTTCTTTCCATTGCTCACTGCGTTGTACTTAATTGAAGCTGAACCCTCTTCGTTAGCCTCCACGTTTCTGACCCATAGGTGAGTACCGGTAAGATACAGCTGTTGTATACTTTGGCCTTGAGGGATATCGGTAAACTGCTATTCATGATCTGAGAGAACCTGCCATATGCGCTCTATCCATTTCTTATTCTTCTAGTTATTTCGCTCTCATTATCCGGATCAGCTGTCACACTACCAGTCCTAAGCAGACATATTCCCTCACTATTTCCAGCACCTCTCTACCAATTGCGAACTGCTGTTTCCTTGATAGACTACTGAACAAATACTTCGGTTTTCTGCATGTTAATTTTATGACCAACCGTTTTTAGACGACCGACTACAAATCTCTAACTGCAACCTGGCGCCTAGCTCTAATAGTTCAAAAGTTGATTATTCGAAATCGGTTCACCAGCTTGCTAGTTAAGATGACTCTCTGGTTTCCTGGTGTCCGCCAACCGTGGCAATACCATGCCGCTAAAGCCATATCTTTACCACAAAAATTCTATTTTTGAAAATTATTTAGTCTACCATGAAACAACCGGAAATATTCGCTCCCTGCGGGAGCATATACAGCGACAGGAAGGTAGGGCTGCAAAAACAGAAACAAAAATAAGGCAATCACAAGGCATTGAATAGAGAAAGCATTGCAAGCCATGCGCACAAAAGCAGGCCTTCAGTTTTTATTAAAATGATGGAAACATCGATAAGTGCGAGCTACTAGAGACCACATATTAAGGACTGGACTTGTGATGTAGTTCGAATGAAATAATTCAGGCGAGCGGCAGTACGACAAAGTGGAATGCCCACTCTGCGTGAAGGATGAGTGCACGATGACTTATAATTTGAACGGATTGAGCGGCAAGTTTTTCAAAAAAAAAGAATTGAGGACATAAATCTGTCCTCAAAAACCAATTTCCAAATCTTTGAGAAAAGACAGAGGCGCGATATTTTTCGGGGTGTTGAAAGTGTTATTGGAGACACTGCTTTTCTCTCTGGTGTGACACTCGATGTGCGATCATAGTTGTGAAGAATAAAACGAGCTGCACGGTCCTGAACACCTTGTAAAGGGGAAATGAGTGACCTGGTATGAGGGTCCTATATTGACGCACGCGTATTCGAGCTTCGAGAGAACCAGTGATTTTTAAAGAACAGATTTTACTGAAGCGGCTGCATTAGAAGGGTTTCTTTTTGAATAACCGAGCATATGCTGTTAGTGTTTGCAGCAGTATAGGTGATAATCTCATTGCATGGTTATTTTGACATCAGATATACAGAGATGTATATTTACGATTTGACCCCTCGTAAGGAAGCGTTGTTAATACTGTAAAATAGGCCTGGTAATGAAGCACAGGTGCGAGAAAAACGCCTTGATTTCAATTTCGATGTTTTCTGAAATAATTTTTCATTTCGTACACCAGTCTGCAAATTAGTTAATAACTGCTTGCAATTAGTCCACATCAGTTAGGGGCATAGAAGTTCTGAAAAATGATGTCAATAAAGTTTAGTAAAAAATAATATCATTGCAAACTCAGATAGTGCAATAATTTACTTCGAATGCGAAGCGTTCCTGGAAAAAGCGTTTCGCTCTAGGTTAGAGTTGAGTGCCCTTTTTGTCTTGAATACGCTGTTAAAATTAAACAGCCGTCTTCAAGTTATCAACACCATTATTTCAAAAGCGTGTCCGCTGACACTGAAGAGAAAGAAAAAGATAGAGAAAAAGAGCACTCGCTCCGTTACTGAAATGTGGCAGCTCGGTGCCGACAAAAATAATGGGCTTCCATTCTGAGCAGCACTGAAAATTCTCGCGATACCACAGACGAACCGAAGAAATTGTTGCCCCGAATAGCACAGTGAGTTAAGAAAAATATAACGCGCAGCTAAGACGCCGGCGAGACTGGCTCCTTCGAGGCTTATATCCACAGCTGCGCATAAAAATGAAAAATACCACGCGTTTTCTACGTCCCCGCTGAAACCTTGGTCACTGCCGTTGCACTTGTTGACGGAGTTTAATGTCCGCCCTTTTTGGTTGAAATGCGAACACTAGCGTCTACCACGGGCAGCCTAATTTTCTCTACTCCTCCAGCCGCTCGCACAAACTCCAGCCGATATATAGGGTGTCCCACCTAACTTAGACCAAGATTAGAAAAAAAAACCTAAGCGTAGTTCAGAACTGAAATCGCATGGATGTTGTTAGGGTTTATGGAAAGTTACGGTACCATTTTTTTGCTCATCCTACTTGAATATTTAGTCGAGATAAGTAATGTAACTTTTTAAATATAGCTTGAAACATTCAGGACTAATAGGAAAGTTGTGGAGCTCTACAAGTATTGCCCAACCCAGGCACTTCCAACGAGACAGACTTAGCGTGGCCGTTTTTATTCGGGAAAAACGAAAGCCCGCGGAGTTTAAAAAGTACCACGAGACAGCGCGCTCCGTGCGCCCGAATGCGCCGCGATTACAGCGCTATCATCCGTGCTTTGTAAAAAGCATCACCCGCTTCTCGCCTTTCGTGCTGCCCAAGACAGAGCTTCGCGTTGCGCTTGGTTCCAAGATAAGCCGCTTGCCAGTGTGTTCAGTCGGCAGTTGAAAGCGCGGCTTCCTTTTTTTTTTTTTTTCAGCGTAATTCACACCACGTTACCAAGCTTATTATATTCATCGTTGCTTACTGGGATCTTGCTCCCAGTTTCAAACTCAAGAGATTGTCATTGTTCCTCGGCATGCATTCTGCTAACGTGAGACCACAATTATCGCCGCAGAAACGGGAACCGCACGTTCTTTCAACCTCCGCCCGAACCCACTGGCGCTTATGTTGGAACCAAGCAAAACGCGAAGCTCTGTCTTGGGCAGCACGAAAGGCGCGAGGCGAGTTTACAAAGCACGGATGAGAGCGCTGTAATCGCGGCGCATTCGGGCGCACGGAGCGCGCTGTCACGTGGTATCTTTTAAACTATGCGGGCTTTAGTTTTTCCCGAATAAAAATGGCCACGCCAAGTCTATCTCCTTGGAAGCGCCTGGGTTGGACAATATTTGTGTAGCTCCACAACTTTCATATGAACGCGTGAACGTTTCAGGATATATTTTAAAAGTTATTTTCATTTATCTCGACTAATTATTCAAGTAGGACTAGCAAAACATGGTACTGTAACTTTAGATAAGACCTAAAAACAGCCATGCGACTTCAGTACTGAAGAACGCGTATGTTTTTTTTCCAAAATCTTGGTCCAAGTTAGCTGGGACACCCTGTATATAAAAGGGGCTCTGACTGCAGCCGGTGTGCATCTAAAGATTTATATATAATTTCCCTTCTTTGTTCATTTGTAAACAGCAAGTGAAGACCATTCAACCTAGCATCATGCACGAATCCATGACGCTGCTTGCACCTCCCTGGCAGTGTAGCGGCTCGCAAGCCGGCACCCGGCTTGGTCTTGCCGTACCCAGCCTTACTCAAAACTGCACTCAACCCTCAACACAAAGTCGTCCAATGTCCACCTATTGTTAAGAGTGGACAACGTGGTCCTGGGAGCCGGGTGTGACTCATCGCAAAGCAAGGGATATGACGAGGCCTGGCGCCGGCGGCAGAAGCATAGACGACGACGGCCGGGGCTGTTGCACTCCACATCACCGAACCTCCGAACCGATCGAAGGAGGCTGTCTCCCACGGGCCTGGGAGAAATTACTGTCAGACGAGTGTCGTCGTTAGGCAAAGCTGCGGCGAAAGCTTGCGACAGCAGCAGCACGGCGGAAGCAGCGGTATACGTTGGCCGAGTCGACCTTCGGGTCACCGGACTGGATGATACTACGCAGGGTCACGCTGAGCGAGGCTGCTAATTGAAAGACGCTGTGTCGAATGGGTCTCGTGCTTCGGCCATCCGGCGGGGGAGTTCGAGAAGGTTCAACCACCTGCGAGGAGACTGCGGGATTCTGCTTTCCCACGGAGGCAACGCACAGAAAACTTGCGGCAGTGGTCAAGGGGACGCATCTGTGTTTGATGACTGTCTTCCCCTTCTCATCCCCCGAGCTGTGAGAGAGCGAGAGAGCTTCAGCACCGCCCCGTGCCGTGGGTGGTACCGCCAGCGTCATCAATGGCCCATCCGATTGGACAACGTTATTCGAACTAAGTTCCCCAGTCAGGGATCTGGGGAACGCGAACCGTATTTAACGGGATGTTGTTGTGTGATCGGAGCAATGCATTCGAGTCGATTCTCATCTGTAAATATGTAGAATAAACCCTTTTGTACAGTTTCCTCGATAGCGCAGTCCGACATCGTCATTCGGAGCCGGTACCTGCGGGGCTAAACGAGTTAGTCATCTCCAGGACCCCTCCGTCTTCAACTCTGGTTCCAGCGGTGGGATAGAAGCCCCATCTTTAACACTGGTTCCAGCGGTGGGCTTGTGGCCCGTTCTCAACACTATATACACCTTAACTCAACGACTCCAACACAAGGACATCTTTCACAACCACGCTGAACTAGCATAGGTGCACAGACAGTCAAGTAGCATACCTGAGCAATAATGCGGTATCACAAAAGAGCAGGGTCAGGCCCACTAAGCTGACGTTAATTAGTCATGTCCACCGGAATGTAAGCAAACTGGCCACCGTGGGAGGTGTCATTCAAATTGATGACAGGTGGCTGGAGGTTCCTCGGGAAAATCAAGATTGATAGCCCAAGCCCCACCGGTGGGAGCACCTGCCATCGCAGGGCAGTGGCGCATCGCTTAACGGCTGAACCCCTCTGCCAAGAGTGGTATGAGGACACCCAGGGATATAAGAGTGAAAAATCGAGATTGACTAATCTCTCATATATATAGTCATTAACTAATTAACGCTATCGTGTCATACCCTTAAGCGGAGCTTAAGTGTCGCCTCCAATTTTTCCTTCGGCACTTCCAACGTTTCGCTTCATATAGTAAACTTCTTTACCTTTCGAGACTGTTCAACATGAATTTATTTTTCTGCATATTAATTCTTATGCCCATTGTACGCTCTTGCCATCTAGGTCCTCGATCTTGCTTTGCAAATAGTCTCCTGAGCTACTTAGCAAAGGGATTAGCTTCATGGTCCCTCCAATTATACTATGCGTTTCAGTAATGGCCTCAAATAAAGTTTATTTCTCCTCCTGAATTTCACAAATGTGAGCACGTGACAAGTGCTCACAAGCCAGGGTAAACGTTGACACTTGTATTTATTAATTTGGCCTGATATTATTGTTATTTCTCTCTTTCATCTGTACATCAACAATCTTTGATTTATTTATCCTTCCTGAAACGTGCAAAATGCCAGACCTCCAAGTACATCCGAAGAATGATACATGATATACATCCAAAAAAGGCGTTCTGTATGCCAGTGTCGCTTTCGCCTAATAAGAAACTGTTTTTCTTCGCGGGACTAATGCACTTCAGGCCATTGTTCTCATATGTCCTGACGCTTAGACCTGGTATGAAAGATGAACGTTTGTTTGTGGTGCAGGAACTCTAGATGGAAGGGCAGAAATTTCTGTAATACAATGTATTTAAAATGTTAAACTCACCGCCGACTTTTACAGGAAATGGCGGCAAATCCTACAACTAATGAGGAGGTCTACTTCGCTGTTTAGCTACCAATCTGCAGGGAGGCTACGTCTGCACGTTTGCAGACTCAAGAACGCCGTCAGCAGACTGCACAACGAGAAATGCTTGCTTACGCCGTGGGTAGCTTCCTAGTCTCCGCAGCGGTGGCGGCCGCCGGCCTGTGCGATCCCGGATTCATAGCAGAGCAATTTGATTTCACCCCTGACGCCTGGCAGGTGCGTAACACCTCCTTTATAGATAGAATAACAACAAACAAATCGTCAAGGCTTGCAGCCGCTCAAGAATGTGGTAGTTAAGCATTTTAATCACTTTTAAAACAGCAGCTGTCAGGTTCATGCTCTTTCTTATGTCTTTCCATCGGTCTGCGTCCATCTGTAACGAAATATTTATTATTCCTTACTACGTTCTTTTGAGTGCCAAAGTCAGCCACAGTACTTCTTATCCTCTTGCATTCTGAAGCTTCCAATCATTTTCATAAAACTTCACAAGCGAATAACCTTGATGGATGCGCCAACTATTGAAGTCCCGAACATGAATACTCTTCACACATTTCTTTAATGTGTGTACAACATTACGAAGAACAATTTCACTTTGCATTTTAGAATCGGAATCAGATTTTATCATATGATGGACTCCCATGCGCGCGATGACAGGAATGAAATGACGGCTGCTTAGCCTAAGCTGACATGTTTGATCCCAGCAGCGGCGGACGTGTTTCGATCGGGAGGAAATACAAAAACGTCTGTGTGCTGTGAGATGTCACGGAATGTTAAAGAGAAAATAAAATGATTTTTTTTTTATTAAAAATCGGAGGTTATTTAAGAACTGGAAGTTGGGACGCCTGCAGGCAAAGCATGCCAAGTAGTTTTGCGGTAGCATTTAAAATGGGGACGTAATCGCTGATTAAAATTTCGCTAATGTTAAGGCTTCTCCTCATTGCTTTGAAGAAGCGCGGCGAAACTGGTGATGACGTCACTGTTGCCGAAAATTCAGATGTCCACTGCCTTCCTGCCCATCCTGACATGCGCCGTCCGATGGCGCCAAACAATGCTTCGTGGGCTTCGATGGTGCTGGCTTTCTTTCTTAAAGCGACCGCTTCTTCAGTAGAAACCCAGCACTGCAGTACTTGACGCCCTTGTTGCGGCCTCTGCTTGTCGCCGCGCATGCCGACGCGACACTACTCGGCGAATACGTCACCATTTAAAATGCTAGCACAAAAATAGTTCGTATGCTTTGCCTACGAGTTCCATACATTCGGCCCCTTTAGTCTCATCGAATCCTAAACCATCTTCAGTTGACCTTTTAGGTATCACAGGTGGTCGAAATTATTCTGGAGCCCTCCACTACGGCGTCCTTCGTAGCCCATATGTGTCACTTCGAGACGTTAAACCGCAACATTCACAAGTATTGAAATGACAGCGATGAGAAATTTAAACAAACTGTTCATGGCACGTAACTTCCTACCGCAGCCTAGAGAACGAAATTAGTGACACGAGGCTAACAAGCACATCAACATGCAGATACAGCAGTTCTGTCAAAAGCGGCTTCTGAGCAGTCACCCCCTTTCTGCGACCAACCTTTACCGCGGGAACCCGAACGGCTTTCAGCGGAAAACCATGCAAGTTTCGGAAACTTGGAAAGGAGCTGGTCAATTACGTTTGCGGCGCCAAGAATGACGGCTTCGCGATGTCAACCGTGAAGATACTCGCGAAAGCTCCAGTTGTCTTCCGCTGCAGGACAACACGACAGCGGACTTCAAGGTGAAGGGGATGAGTTCATCGCCGTCAAACGACGTTGTGCCAAACGCTACGAGCAGGGTATGAGGACAAGCTGTTTTAGTTCCATCGTTTTATCAACGTGCGTCGGAGATAAGGTTTGGTTTGGTTTGGTTTGGTTTATGGGGTTTAACGTCCCAAAGCGACTGAGGCTATGAGGGATGCCGTAGCGGAGGGCTCCGGAAATTTCGACCACCTGGGGTTCTTTAACGTGCACTGACATCGCACAGCACACGGGCCTCTAGAATTTCTCCTCCAAAAAAATTCAACCGCCGCGGCCGGGATCGAACCCGCGTCTTTCGGGTCAGCAGCCGAGCACCATAACCACTGAGATAACAAAGGTTCGATCTGTTACCGATCGCAAATGTGGATCAAACTCCTCTCTGCTTCGATGTGCCGCAGAGTTCCACTGTGGGCTTAAAGGGCGCTAAAAGAGCCATCGCGTGACAGACGCCGCAGTTTACTTGCGAAATCGGTCGAAGGTGGCGACACTAGTATTTCATTTTTTCCCTGCCTCTAGCTGGTAAACGCTCCGTTTTCAAGGAGAGTAGCCTCTTTGTATTTCGAAAGCGGCACTCTGTCTGCGCAGGTTAGCTTATTTGGTCCCCAACGTTCCTTTAAAAATTTAAGAGGACACTTAAGCTCCGCCTTAAGGATACGACGCGATAGCGCAGTGGGTTAGGCTTTTCATTCTGAGCAGTTTGGCACCTTTGAACGTATTTCCCATTTTTTCAATCGTTTCAATTAATTCATTTATGAATTAGATACTTTAAATTTTCTTGCTCAGCGTCATCAAGCATTGGCTTTTCATTCTGTGCATTTTGACACCTTTCAACCACCCTTTTTGAATTTTTCATTTTTGATTTTTAATTATTCAATTATTGCAGTGATTTCATTAACTGGTCAAAGCCTATCACACACCAATCTATCAACAATCACTAGAAACATAAATTGCCATAATACGATTTTTTTACACAGCCCCCGATTAAACGTCACCGGTCCGAATCCCTGCCGCGAGCTAGGCTCTAATTTAACTAGTAATTTTATGCTGCAGTACGAAACGCTGAATCGTATGACACCATCGAAACATTCTGCGGCAGATGGTTGGCATGATACGATTTTTTTTTACGCAGCCCCAGATTATTTGCCGATTACGCCGACGCCTTTTAGAGCGAACGAGCTGTATACGCTGTCGTGTAATAACGTGGTAGAAGGCTGCCATTGCTTATACCATCGACCTGACAAGTCATGCAGACATAGAAGGATTAAAGAGTTAATCAAGAAAACCGCTTTTGGTGGATGCGTACAAGATCTTGTTTTAGGAGCAATTGGGTATGGGATTATTCATTTTAAAAAATGATAATGCACATTTCGAAGAAAGAACACCAGAAATGTACAAGCTTAACTACCATCCTTGTATACTTCATAATTTCTAGGGTTAAAGATTTCACAGGCTACTTGCCTGAAAAAAAAAACAAAAAATCAGGCAGCATGCTGATGAAGTAGGGCCTGCACTGGTTTACCGCCCATGACTCGTTGAGACGTCCGCAAGCAACTATGATGAGACTTAAGCATTCTCCTCCTCTGGTGCCTGTGTTTCCCGTTCTCTTAATTGAATTGGGAGACCCTGCTCTTTCTCCTGGAGCATGGGACTAAACGGCTAATGAAGACCTTTGCCTTCGCTTGTCTCTGCTCAAGTGCTGGTTACGGCGTGCCAATCGAATCTCAGATCGAAGGCCGCTTTAAAAGCCGGTGCCATTTTTTAAGTCCTGGATTCTTAGACATCAGTTTAATATTGAGGCAACTGAGCAGTATTTTAAGATCTTGCTATAAAAATGTTGAAGGTAATGGTCAATTCTCTCGATGCGTAGCAAAATATTTATCTTTTAAAGTTTCTCCATCGCTCGCATGGAGTAGTTAAGACTGCCATAGAAAAGCAATGAGGAACGTTTTTGACGACAGTAGAAACATTAATAGCAAAAAAATGCAAAGCTGCCCAGGGGAGATCTGTGAATGTATTGATTGTTATAAAATAATCTCAAGATATTTTAAAAAATTGCGTTCATGACCATTACGCGTTGAAAAATGCGCATGTCCTAAACGTATGGGTATGTATAGGCCTAAGCTGGCTCGCGATACTGCATCACCGGGGCTTTATTTTGCATTCAGGTGTTTCTTTTCCTTTGTATCGTGAGAGTGTTTCGGTGAATCGTAGTGGGCTACGGTGAAAGACGAGCAAAATAGACTGGACAAAAGTACATGTGGACATAAAGCCGAAAGTGTTAGTCCACAAGGAAAACAAAGTTTCACTCTAGGCCCCCTGGCTTATCTGGGGGCTTCGACGGTGACAGTTTTCTTCCCTCCTCTTTCTTTTATATATTTTACAGGATGTCGTGCCTTCTTCACTTTTGTATCTTATTCTGTCCAGTATTTTGCACTTAACTTTTCTTAGAAAGTAATGCGGGAACTTGCGGTGTTACTTTAGAATGCATTACGACACAAACATAGAAAATCAAGGGGTAGTTAATTTGAGAATGGGTTTGGTTTGGGCCAGTTGCTTAGCGCTTGTCCTCGTCTTTCGTCTCGTCATATTTTAAAACGTGTTTTCACTTTGAACAACAAATAGTCTTTTGAGTTTCCTTGCGATGGGGATGTGCTGCAGGAAAGAAATATCTTGTGTCATTACTACAGTCTTCCCCTGCATTCAGTCTGTTACCCACTATCTGTACCCCGTGAATAGTTAGGCTACTTAGAACCTACAACAGCCCGTGGAATTTTCACAGCGAAAGCTCTACTTGCTAGTCCAAACCAAAGTTTTGCTGCGTGTTGCCGGTGGTCAGCAACGGCGCCTCTAGCAACCGGATCTGCCTCTAGAAATAGGTGGTCGCAGCGCCGAGCTCCGCACTCCGCCGCGGCGTGGCTCCGCTGGATCGCTAAGATAGTAATTAGGCGTGTACTAGTTAGTGTGGGTAAACTTGAGGAAGTCATAGTATAGTAATGACCATAATTAATAGCAAACATAAGAATGTCCGCATATAATACATCAGTAGAAAGGGGAACTTCAGCCATATTAAGTTACACTAAATGTACAGATTAATCACCGTAATTAATCAGTTACGTGCAGTGACCTTCGGCTTGACCTTGAAAAAGAATGTAGCGAAATGCAAAAACAACGATAGCAAACGGATGATGTCATATACGGTATAACGCAATGTAAGTCATGTGACTTAGCAGGTCAACAATCGGCGGGTTGAAAAGGCATCTACCGAGGCTGCTCTTGCCAAAGACGGCGGCGGCAAGGACGGAAATGAAGACACAGCAGCTTAAACGAGCTTTGGTGCTGGAAGTTGTCCGGAACGCCCTCACGTTACAGATGCCAAGGCGCGCCTGGTTTCCGATATGGGTTTAGGGGGGTTTAACATCTCAAAGTGACTCAGGCTATGAGGGACGCCATAGTGAAGGGCTCCGGATAATTTCGACCATAGAAGAACTGCAGATTGGGCTAGTTGGTGTAGATTCATGAGGATGGTTCAACAACGCAAACACCACCTGGGGTTCGACCACCTGGGGTTCTTTAACGTGCACTGACATCGCACAGTACACGGGCCCCTAGAATTTCGCCTCCATCGAAATTCGACCACCGTGGCCGGGATCGAACCCAAGTCTTTCGGGTCAGCAGCCGAGCTCCATAACCACTGTGCCACCGCGGCGGCGTAGTTGCCTGATATACCAGAGCTTTCGCTTTCTGACCAGGTGCAACAGTAGTTTAACCACAGCTAATTTTTTTTTTTCACGACCTGCTGACTGATACAGTTGAATTCATATCCGGTCCGGCTCCGCGAAGCGCTCTCCCATACCCTCTGTTACGAAAGATTGGTTAGTCAATTCGCTAGCCTCTGTACCTGCTGCTACTATTTTTTCTGTCCATTTCTAGACCTAGAGTAGGCTCTCGCTGCTTCGATAGCCGGCATGTCTCCTCTCAAGGAAAATCAGGTATTCACCTTCTCTGCGAAAGCTTGAAAGTACGCGGTGGTACGCGCCTAGTGTCCGGTATGTCATATTTTCTCCATTGAAAAGGGATCCTTGACAATTTGACTTTGAGAGCAAGTTGTGTGGTTTCGCAATTGAATTCTTTTTGCTAAATATCAAACAGTTTAAAATTTTGTTGGCTAATCTATGTGCCCTGATACCTCAATGCATGGAATGCGGCACGGTATTCATGTACAGGGTAGGGCACCTTCGCCACTTTTTCATTTGCACTCCATTGGCTGAGCTCTCTTAGAAGCACTTGTATGCGTGGCCGCTGTCTATTTCTACTCGTCTTTCTAATTTTTGTTTTGCTTCCATAGCCCATCCTTTTACCTACGTGGCCTTGTACGCAGTGCACGATATGCGCCGTCATGTATATAGTTTACACAATGAAGACGTGCATTCTATATTTGTCCAACCCTGCGCTTTGTTGCTATCCAGGCCTGTCCGAGGACGGACGCAACGAAAGCGGACACTGAAAAACAAAACTTTGGCATTGCAATACACTCCTTGCATTAATAAAAAAACATTCCTTCGCATTCCGCTTGTAGCAAAGAAAACTGCATGACGTACCGCTACCGGAGTTCCTTCTTCCAGAGCCGGCGGAAAATCTGAATGATCTTTTAGTTTTTATTTACCCCCTCCTTAATCGTTTCAGTTAACATTCTCTCTATGCAGCTGATCAAGGAGACGAATCTCAAATTTTACCTGATGTTTGCGTCAGATGGACCGGTGCCAGCAAGCTACAGCTGTCTTCGAACCTATAGAACAGATGATGTAACAGGAACAAAGTGGGAAAGGAAGCTTATGTACCATACATATCCGAACAGCACCACAACGTGAGTAGTATAATTAGAAGTTTTACGACCAGAAACCACATAGGAAAGCATTTCAGCTAAACTTCCCTTCTTAATTTTGTGATATCCTAGACAACAGTCGACCGCCAGTCGCCAGTGCATACAAAAGGCTTTCGTTCATTCGCCCCTTGTGTTGCTCAATATTTTATTTTGTGCAATCCTTATTAACCGCTGCTCCGAATTTGAAAAAAAACGATATGAATTCGAGGACTCAGAGTTCAAATCTGATATCCTTTGCAGGCATGCTCAATCGGTAGGTGCTGAGGACGTGTTTAAGAGACTGCCAGCACAAGCTGGCAGAAGGTGCAAAGTGCCATATTTAAGCACTTCATTGTAACGATAGCTGTATTTTTCACACGTCTGGGCAGGTGCGCCAGCCGTAAGAACGCAGAATCGACGCTCCTCATGCTCGTCGTGGTGGCACGCACTGGAAGCGAAGAACATCAGCCAATATATTTGGATTATTCGACAGCAAGCAAGCATCCTTCTAATCGCTAATGCGACGCGGGCTTCAGACTGGAGCCAACAACCAGCTGACTGCTTGGATATGGCTGCTTTATGCAGCCGCACAACAGCACGAAATAATATAAGCCGAACATGCCTCCACAGAAATAGGAGAACACCTCCCTACACACCTGGCTATGACCAGTTCTGAGTACAGGTGGCCACAGTTATGACCTGTCTTGCAAGTGTGACGAGCATTACCTGAAGAGCGGGTCTTCAAAGCAGTTGCCATAGATACCGCTGAAGAGCATGCCATAATTTACGTAGAGGATCGCCACTCGTATTTTAACATCTCAGTAGTCTATCTAATGCTCAAATGACAAAAAAATATCACAGCGCTAAAGAACACAAAAATGGCACGTTATAAATGCGCAGTAATAAAGTCTGCAAAGGTATTAATAACTGGGTTTTATCACGCTTTCGCCTCAGTTACAAAATGAACGAATCAAATACACGGATTCACGTATGAGAAAAGACAAGCTTGTTTCATATGACGCAGATTAGTATATTCTTAATGCGAAAGCATTTCAGGCTATGTCGGCGGGGTGGTGTCAACAAAGCGTGTACGACCGCAAAACTTGTCCACAGTAGCTGCGACGTTCTCAGAAGAGGTAGCACCAAAAGAGTTGTCATATTCGAAAGAGGACGATGTGAGAATGCTGCGCAAAGAAAACTATCTCGCCAGAACGATTAGTTAATTAATTCGAGCCAAAATTGTGAAAAAAAACATCGACATAGTGCGGACGTCGATAAAGTGAGTAGAGAAGAAAACAGCCGTGGACAGCAAGATAGTAGAAAAATTGGCAAAAGAGTGAAAATAAAGTTTCAAATGAATAGCAATGTGTTTGATTAATGATAATCAAACAGAAAAGTTTCATTGACCTAGATTTATTACTTAATTAATTATGAGCAAAAAAATTGGATGGTTGAATAGGCTTGACGGGGATATAGTAAGTGGACGGAAGAGCAGCCATAGCGCAAAATTTGAAAATACAAAATAGTTGATTGGGATAAAAGCAGGTGTAATCAGAGTAAATAAATCGATATTTAATCAAACCATAAGCTAATTACGCTATTTATGCAGTTAAATTACCAAACAAAAAGAAAATGATAAAGAGAGCCAAAGAGAGGCGACGCGTGCAGAGGAGTCGTCAGTGCTTTCGCATTCTCCCAATGCGGGTCGCCGCAGTGATCTCTGATTTCTTTTCAAGTAATCAGCTTCATGCAGACCATAGCAGAGAGACAGATCATAGACACTGCTGAGTTTCATGTTGACCATCGGTAAACGATGAAACAGGTTTCCTAAATATCGCTGTTGTTTTCGCCGTTCAATGCAGGACTGTCAAAGATAATGCGGATTCCCACACGAGGAACACCAGGAGGGCTCAAAATTAACTCCACTCGCTTCAAATGGTCGCGTTGTTTTACTATCTTACAAGTCCTTCGTTATGCGGAGTACCCATGCACGCTCAGCAGAAAGCGATCGAAAAACTTGGGCGGACGATCAGACTAGCTGGTGCGAGGAGCGTGCGTAAGAAGTAAGGATATTGCCTGAATACTTTTATGATGAAAGCTTTTCGAAATGATGCTTCTCATTAACTCTGGCGAAGAACATGTTGTTCCGCTAGCCGAGCTCGCTTTGCTGCATTATCTGGTGCTGGTTCGTCGCTCACGCACCAAGCTGTCGATGCCTGCGTTGACTTTGCTGCTCGGAGCGCGGGCTAGCGGACCGCCTTTTTATGGCTCCTGGCTGGTGGCTGACATCTTTCCTCTCTGGAAACCTGGAGCTCGGCCTAGGGTGCGGGAGCACGCTAAACAGGGCACTGGCAAAGCGCGGAAACGCAGGTCTCAGGTCTGAGGAGACACACTTCCACAAGCAAGCAAATCTCGAGGGACCTCGGTGCAACCACGCCTCTCAATTGACGTTATCACTGGCACAAGCACTGCGAGTCATCAGGTGCTACTGTCAGACGCTTATTACCCTCGTCTTCTACTATCTCGCTCCTAGCTTTGTGTCTTAACCTGTCCATCACCTAGGCAAAGTCTACGAGGCTTGACTTCACCCTGACAGCAGATTTACGTGGGCGCGGCAGTAGCAGTGCCTTCATTCTAAATGTGGCGCGGTCGCGCAGCACTTTTCACCAGATCCCCCTAAGCCAGAGAATGGGGGCGAGAGGAACATGCTTCGTTACCCGTCTCAGCCTCCGTACTGGTGAGCGGCGCTGATAACAGTGCTGCAGCTTCGCAATGATTCTGCTCCAACCACGGTCGGATTGGGTGGAAACTTTCGACAAAGAATACATTCATGCCAGTCCACACTTTCAATGTCCGTCACGCGATTTTTTCTAACTTATATAACGCCTTTCGCTCCGCCACCATGCCGCCAGATGTCCTTGACTTACCTGTCCTCCTGCTTATCATGCGCGTTGTCGTACTCTACTTGAGGTGTTCTGCCTGCTCTCCTGACTGATTGCATCAGGCGCGCACTTTAGTACGCCGGCGCTCGTTCACGGCGCGCACCACAGACACGTCAAATCCTGAGTACGAGCCTCAGTCATTGTGGAACTTGTGACATAGAGGAAGTTTTGTTCGTGTTAGCTTAAGTGGAATATATTTACCAAGAACGCATTTCTGGTGGGCTGTATGTCTTTTTCCACTACCCTTTTTGCAGGAGAGTCCTGTATTCGACATTGGGAATTACCAAAAATTCTGACTCTTGCGTTTACGAAAACACGGTAACAGCTAAAAACAGCAAAGGTAATGTGAACTCTTTCTATTCGCATTTGTTTTATGACGTATTAAGGACTACCAACTTTAAGTTTATGTTAATTTTATTTTTACGGTACTGGCAGGCACACTGGTAAATAAATTGCTTACTGGCGAACTTGCGCCCACAAACAGAAAACTAAGTGCTGACGACAGCAGGAACTGCTGGTCGTCGCTGTCAGAGTGCCTGTTACTCTCGGCCCTGTTAATGTTAATGCCCTGTTACTACTCTACTTAAGAGCGACTAGACACTTCGAGATAATACGCCTAAAACACCACAGACAGTCACAAACACGGTAAAAGTGGCCTTATGCGGTCGCCATCCTTGCAGAGCAATCTAGGCGTTGTAGACTTTCAAACAAACTGATAAAGCTGCGTGCCGGCGGATATGAACAAAGAGCGTACAAAAACCACCATGAAAACGCTCCACCTCAAAATCTTTGATTTGCACCATGTACTGATGTAGTATTTATATGCAGTCACATTTCAGTGAGTACAAAATTAGGCGTCGTTGAAAAAAAAAGAAAATTGTGGTTATAAAAAATGCTCGGGATCACACGAGGTGGTGTGACAAATACGCCTCAGCAGTATTGATTGTTCGTTTCGCTTCAGTATTAACGGTCACCTGCACGCTGCTGCGTTTCATTGTATATCGCCGTCTCTTTTACATTCCAGTGCTGCTGGGGCTTCTCTTGCTTGGTGGCTTCTGGATGATGAAGCTAGGTGGAGGTCCAAGCGGACAGATTTTGCAAAATCATCGGTAGTAATGCTAACGCATTAAAACCGAATATGCCTGTTCTAGTGATAATATAATTCAGGTGCGTTAGAAAGTAACAAGGCAGCAGTTAAAGTAGCGGACACTAGGATATTACTTCAGAAATTTTAGAAGCAATGCAAATGCTTAATATTCAGATTTACGCTTGAAACAGTGAGAAAAAAGCAAATCGATCAAAGCAGAATAGCGGTGCGCTGGTCAAGAATTAAACAACAAAAAGATTAGGAGCTTAAATGAATTAACCCTGACGTTCAACGAGCCATAAAACAAAGCTGAATACTGATTTATACTGCGACTATATACCACTACCGGCGCCTTTCAAAGGCGTCGAAAGGTCAATCAGGAATCCAGGAGACGGCGAAAGAGGTGGAAACGGTTAGGAGAAGGTAAACTGTGGGGTGCCGCCTAGCGCATATACTAAAACCTTGTTTGTGACTGAGCTTTGTCTGCCTATCCGCGGACTAAACAAAGATATATAAAAAACAGATTTCTCTAACATGATGGAACTTAAATAATCTGGAACACATGATTCTCTTTTACTCCATCGTCGCTAAACACAGTGTTTCAAGTGACGTCTACAAAATGCACAAAGTGTTTTCTTGTTCGGTCGTTCGCGCTGTTCACGTCGTCAGCATTGTGTGGGAGTTACTACGTTTTCCTTCTTCAACCACTCGCCTCAAGCCTGCACGAATTATCTCTGCGGACGGCAAGACGCCCATGCGATTCATTCATCAACGAGGGACACAAGTACCGGAATCAAACGCCAGATATTATGGACACCACGACACGCGGGGCTCTCTCTGAACCACGTGATTGATGTCATCGCTCGAGGCCCCACTTTCTGAGCGGGGTCTGAAGCGTAGCTCCTGGAGCCTGTACCCCAACGGTACGGCGTAATACTGGAGCACATAAGGGGCTGTAGGACATGGTAACCTCCATCTCATCCTAAGCTTAGCAAAAAGGAGGCGACACGCTGGCGCCAGCTTTAGACAGGCACCTTTCTGTGCCTACATGTACTCAATAAGATTCATTCCACCGCTTATGAGGATTGATGTCCAGATTGCAGTGATAGGGCTCCATTACTACATACCACGTGGGCCTGCCAACGTAACCCGGCAGTGGCTTCACTTAAAAGTCCATAATTGGAGCTGAGGGAGGCGACCTTGTCTAGAGGGTCCTGAAGGACCAGCTCGCATTTATAGAATCATCCTGTATGGAGACTGCCTCCGTGCGGGCCCTGGTCTATAGATGGAGAAAGTCAGTAGCGACACACATTGCTCCTATCAACGAGCATTTCCGAACAGAGTTTTCTTCTTCTGCATTCCGCCTGCGACTAAGCTCTCCATATGGTACGAATAGAGACCGCACCAATCGGCTTCAAACTTGCTGCGAACAAAATCCTATTCCTAGAAGGTGAATAAGAGCGCTCACGTGTGCACATGGTAGCTACCGTAGGCAGTCTCTTGCAACCACGCTTAGTGCCTATATAGACCACTTTCAGAGATTAACAACTAAGCAAAAATAGAAACTCTAAACTGTCAAACGAGAACTTGTTAACGTCGTCCCTTCCTTCGTTACTTCGACAGTACATCTCCAGGAGCATGTGCACAGCTGATTGCGGCAGACACACTGATATACTGGATATACACATACTTCGCTGGCTAACGGCAATATCTCGGAATTGCCGCAGAATTCGTAGGCGCTAAAGACTTACTACTCGTCCCGCACCTAACTTCCACTGACTCAGCTAGTTCTTCCTCCACGGGAATAATTACAGCAATAGTGGCAACTAAGCTACCGACTACTGTATGCTGTACGGTATGCTTTCACACCGACCGCACCTTGCTGATCTGGACAAGCGTTTAATTCTTGCGATTGCTCGCCATTGACCTCACTTTGAGGCTCATTTACCGGCCCTTGTTGTCGAGTGTGTTTTTGCCTCGGAGTACAGGCCGACATCCGTTACCGTATGTATGTCTGCGCAGCTCGGCGATCGGCCAGAACCCGGCACCTGGCCGGAACGCTGCCTCCCTAGAATGTGCAGCATATTGTTTTATGGACACTGGAGCTTCATTATTGCTGGCTCCGCGATGCATTGCAGCAAACTTTTTTTTCTAGTGCAGTGCCCTGTTTTTGTGCCACGAGACTACCCTGCAACTGCAATGGAGAAAAAAGCTTCCCTTTGTGCTATGTAGAACTGCTCCATGCAAATCAAAACTTTTGTGAAAACAAGAAATAAATTATTGCATGAAGTATGTTTTCATAAAGTTACAAACACTGCTAAAAGGTGCCTACGGTATTTCAGGTTATAGAGCGATGTCAGGAAAGGAGTCTTCGATTTTTTATACATGTTTAACTATGAATGCTAGCAAGTAGTGGACGCAGATACGATATAAACCGGCGGAACGTCCACCAGGAAGCTTGTTTTAAAAAAAAAAAATTTACACTGAGTACTTCCGTAGACAATGTATCGGCTCTACGAAAAACATGAACAAAAACATAGTGAAAATAGTTCATATTATTCACTTTTAATGCGCACTTCATGTAGATACGCAGATATTTGACCTGTTAATATGTTTTTAATACTTATGTATTATCTATCTCTATGCTACCCATGTTATTTGTTTTTACTAATGTATTTACCCACTCCTGCTATGTCTCTCCTCAGAGACAGCAGTATTTGTAAATAAATAAAAATAATAAAAAAAATAATACTCTGATATTTTTTTCTTCATTTCAGAAAAACGGACTAGCTAGAAGCAGAGATAAAGCTTAGAGATGAAAATTGAAACCTTCTCGTTTGCACGTACTAACCAATCTGTTTCTGACTTATAGGGGAAAGGAAAACGGATTGGAGGAGCCAGGTTTTATACACTGATTACCACAGCTGTATACTGCTGAAATCAAAGGTTTTAGGTAATCAAGCTTTGTGTTCTTGCTTGCAATATATTGTAAGCATCTCATGTTCGTTTCTAAATGCCTTACTAGCCCCGCTACGAAAAAAGCCGGAGGCATGTGTTATAGTACAAAAAAGAAGGTGTTTACGCCAGACGGTAAGAGTGCATTACGTAAGATTAAGTTAGATCACAGTGGAATGTGGTGCATAAGGGGATTAATTAAGTTGCATTAAGACTCAATTACATCGCATTAAATTACAATCGGGTAGGCTAAGTTAGTTTTAAGTGGATTAATAGTTTATTGTATTAGATTAAGTTGCATTAGAGAGGATTAAGTTGGATACCAGTGGATGGTGGTAGATTAAGGGTGGATTACGTTGGACCAGGTCGCAGTAGGGTGGATTAAATTTGAACGGCGGAGTGAGTAGATTAAGAGTGGATTAGAATCGATTATGTTGCACTATAATAGATTAAGTTGAATCGCCGTGGACTGTTGTATATTACGGGCGGATTCTGGCGGATTGTGGTGGATTAAAAATGGATTACATAAGATAAGTAGGATTCCTTTGGGTTAAAGTAGATTACATTGGATTAAGTTGCAGTGCGGTAGCTTAATTCGGTTACAGTGAATTGTAATAAATTACGGTTACATTCTGGTAGATTGCGGTGGATTATGAGTGAATTAGGTTAGATTAAGTTGAATTATGGTCACTGCTGTATATTAAGCATGAGTTTTGGTGGATTTCGGAGGATTAAATTCATTTACATGGGATTAAGCTGGATTGTGTTGGGTTAGAAGTACATTACATTGTATTAAGTTGCAAGGTGGTAGATTAATTTGGTTAAAGTGAATTTTGATAATTTATGGTTGCATTCTGGCGGGTTGCTGCGGATTAAGAGTGGATGAAGTTAGATTAAGTTGAATAAGGGTTCACTGCTGTAGATTAAAGGTGAACTGAGGTAGATCTTGGAGGATTAAAGTCGATTACATGAGATTATGTTGGATAATGGTAATTAGGGTACAGCCTTTGTCAAAAGTTTGGAGCCCAGTAGGTTTGCTTTTGAACCGCACTGTGTCGTTCTTAATGGATCTCTAGCGTTCCGAATTTCCTGGACAAGATTTCTGGTACTGCCTCCTGCAATAGGTATGACTTCCTGAAGGCTCCTGGAGTCCCAATATAAAGCTAGCTTAGAAGTGAACTTCTGCGCTCTAAACTTTTGACAAAGACTGTACATTTTGGATTGGTTGTACCGTATTTACTCGCAATAGGTCGACCTTTTTTTTCAGAAATGTTGCCCATACTTAGTTATCGACCTATATTCGTGACGAAAGAACTTCGACCTATATTCTTGATCAGACAGCAAAAGTAGCAAGCTAATGGAGTTCTGTTGTCACGCCCGCCGTTTCAAGCAGCGCCGGCTACACTGGTACTATATTTTGTATGGTCGCAGTAAATACACATCAAAATAAAGGACAAATTAGTGCTCGCAAGTCTAATAAAAACGTCCCGAACTACCGTATAAACGAGTGTAAGGGTCCGCGCCCGTGTATGGGCCGCTCCCCGTTTTCCCGAAGGAAATGTTTAAAAAAAAATAAGTCCTTGTAAGCGCCGCACCCGAACTTTCCATGACCCAAGCGAGAATACTCTTCTAAATGCACACGCCGTGTCCTCTGCGATCAGCTCCGGCTGCGAGCATCATTGCGCTTGATCGCGGAGCGCTTGTTCGCGGAGGCCACGCAGGCGCGCAGGAGCTTCCAAGTGCCGTCCATGGATGGCGCTCGAAGTCGCAGTCTTCATAATCATCATTCGGGTGCACACAGCGAATTTCTGTCTTCACGCGCATTGCTCTTTCGCTCATTTCTGTGCTCTTATCGTGGTAGACAGCTTAGGAAGCAGTATATTTTGGCGTTTAAATAGGTACCAAAGCCAGTGTATTATAGTTTATAGAGGGGTCGTCATCAAAACAAAAGCTCCGGCATGCATGTCGAAGCCGTAGTCGCGCATAACACATATCAAAAATGAAAAACTTGCGTCAGTTAAAATCTAGCAAAAGTGCTAGTTCAATGGGTCGACTTATACGGGTCAACTTATATTTGGATAATATTTTTTTTATTTCTCGGTGAGCCCAATGTATAGGGGTCGACCTATATTCATGATCGACCTATATGCGAGTAAATACGGTAGTTGACTTGGGGGTGGATTAAAAAGAAGTGAATGCTTTTGCCTTCACAGCGAGTAAGTAATCTTAAGTCCCCTCCATAACTTTTGCAAGTTGTTCAGAGCAATGACTTCCACATCTTTAAAATGAGGCAAAAACCGTGTGCACAAGAGAACTAACAACATTCCGAAAGAAAAGATTATTAAATTTGCAGATGTTCAGGCTACGAATTCTCTTACATCAGGTGGACTGAATCAAGAGAACAGCGTAACAACCGTTGAGACAAATAGCTCGCGAGAGGCAACTTAAACAAGGTCTCCTGTACTGAATAACGCCAGAGTAGGGCCAATCGTTTGTTAGGTAGTAAACGTCCTGAGCGAGCATGGAGGAAAAAAAACTGAGGAGGGAGCATCCGGCGACAACCTTGAAGCCTAGTCTTAACAAGTAAAGATATAGCAAAAAAAAGAGAGTGTGTCCCCCCGTGATCGCACCACGTGATAGCGTGCGGTAAAGTCTAGCCCCGCTGCGCGCGCGCATGCGCCGATTAGCGCGGCAGACTAACTGTAGATCAACTTCCTTGCTGTAGACGCCCGCGCCGCGGGTCGCGCATACACGCGCACTAAAACATACCGGAATCAAAACATAAAGGACCGGCTCGGAGAGCGAAAAACTGAGGGAGAAAACGACTTCAAAACACTCGGCTTGCGAACGCTGGCCGCGTGACGTCATGCTCCCTCCTTAGTTTTTTTCCTCCATGTGAGCGAGCAATTGATCTCCGAGCTATTCTTGATCATACAGCATCCAGAGTGAACGCGGGATGTTTTTGACTCTAGCCAGTGCAGGTGGGCCTTTAGCATGCGCATACTCCGTTTCATATATAACAGGCAACGCTGCGGAGGCTGCGGAGGTAGTGCGTCCGCGAGACCATATTACTACGCCACGTATGATTTGTTCTTCACGAGGCCTCGTTCAGTTTTTGAACGAAAACAATGAGCGGTATAAAACGAAGTGGTAGCACGAAAATTACGGTCGAAGCTGTGAGGCGATCAGTGCTCGGGATCTCCGAGTATAATTTTCATCCAGCGCGGACTACTTCTTAGGCGCGGAAGGAGTAAGAGCGGTTCACCCTACGAGCCGCGTATCATACCGCCTATTGTCCTTTTTACTTCTCGAGGTCTCGATGAGTCGCAGGACAAAGATGGGACAAGAGGTAAAACGAGCTGCAGGAGGTTGTCATTCACGGCACCTGAAATTTGGTGGCCAAAATATCTCTGCGGTCACTGCAGTTATATGAGGAACTCTTTATGGGCACGTACTTAGCCTGCGCGAACAGGCGCGCTAGCTTCTGCAGCATTGCATCCTATGTTTGAAACGGAGTATTGTGGCTTACGTTATGTTTTCAACACACAAACACAGTTACTCTAATTAAAATATGCGCATTCCAAAGAACCATTAAGCTGCCAATTATCTATGGGCTAAGAAACCTAATGCGTATGGATAACACTTTTCATTTTGTCCTGTTGTGGGCCCGCAACGTGTCAGCCCAATAAATCCGCACGTTTGCGCTCAGCAATGAGCAGCCTCCCGAGTTTTAACGTGCAGGTTAAAAATGTGACTGATGTAGGCGTCACTTTTTTGCTGGGTGTTTTTCAGGCTACAGCGTTTGGGCATCCGCTCAGTATTTGAAGCAGCACCAAGAGATTCCCTACATATGCGTAATGCTATATGAAATATGCGCTGGAATTCAAAAGCATTGGATATACGACTGGGAGAAGTGCCCATCTCTGGAAACCAAAGTTTCATGAGGAAAAATTATTGCTACCAGTGAGAAAGAGAAACGCTCTCACGTTTCCGGTCTTCTTACAAATTAAAATATTCCAGTTTCTCCAATGCTAACGTTGTTGTGTGAGCATTAATTTCGCAACTGATAACGATTTTGTGATCACGAAACGCCAAAAATTGTTTAGTCTATCATTAACTCTCCACAGCTATTTTATTAGGCGCATGCTCACTACAGTAGGAAGTATCCACCGTCCAGGGCATTCCGTGTACTTGTCTTCTTACGTCTTCTTATCCGACCAAAGAAAGTTGGTGGTGTTTGCTGAGTTACTGTCATCCATTTTGTAAGCTGACCATTACGCTCACGTCGCTTGCATCTATTACCGTATAAACCATTTGCGTAAATATGAAGAAAAGTTCTTATATATTCACACGCACATCTTTGTACTAAATGTATCGCTATTCTGAAAAATAGGCTGGTCAAGCAGTGCTAAACGACGCCGCTGTGCTCTAGCAACATAAATTTTGGAACTAAGTTGAAGCCATAATTTTATTACTAGCATCTATAATATTTTAAAGAAATTAGAAGCAGAGAAGACGTCCTTACTCAACTCAAAGGTAAGCTACATTACATCCTTTTGCCACCTGGGGAACTGCGTGATCCTTGCAGCATTATTTTAGGTAACTTTTAGCAGGTCAAGGAAGTATATTTTGATTTTATATTTGCTGATTTCTTGTCCGCAATAAGTTTTAATGTTCAAATTATATTTCAGTGTTCCATGGAAACGAAACGAATTAATTATTCTGAAACGTTTTCATGCAGGAAACACAGTTAAGTTTGTGGAGGACTTGAGCCCAATTAATTTATGCAGTCTGGACGGCATACTTTTCACCAAGACTTTTCAAACTGGTCAGAGCTTGTGATGTCCGCTGTCATTGCTCTCCGCCAGACGTAGCGCTTGAGAGGACGTTTAATGCTAACTAATACAATGTCTAGCCTAGAGGCCTCCAGTTCTGTTGCGGCTCATCCTTTAGAGCGAGCTCATGGAAGATATTAAATTCGTCAATGGCTTTCCATTGTCATCCCTCAGTTATAGCGTCTCGCCCTTGCGAAGGAAACTACATTGCGTCCATGTTCATGAGCCATCTTCCACACTCTTTTTCTACCTTTGCTATTGAAGACATGAGCAGTGGGTCTCAACGAAATAAGAACAGACGAACTTACTTGCTAAAGTATATGGAATATCATGTAACGCCAATCCCCGGAAGCGATTTCATCGCTCGCTAACGCGGATCCGTGCCCGCCGGAACAAAGGGTCAACGACCACACGTGTTCACTCAGACGTTATGTATTGCTCACGCTAACTTATAATACGCAGTAAGGCCAGCTAGCTAGGAAACATCAGCGAGGAATCTTCGGAATGATAAGGCTATGGAAGAAGGTCTTCCGGCTTTACCATTGGCGTACGGGTTCGACTTCGGCGGCGAAGTTTGCCGCAGCGAGAATGTTAGCAGTGCGCAGCGAGTTTCCCGGTGCGCGCCACAGTCTTAGTCCCAAGACACCTCCAGACGCCTGCTGCGGGAGACTTGGAGTCCCATCGCCACCATAGCCATCTTAGTTATTCTATCGCTTCCTTTGTCTGTTACAGCCAACTCTCCACTGCTCAGTGCAGACGCACATGCACCTCCACATACACAAGTTATATTCGCACTGGTGTACGCTGATGACAGGATGGAATCCTATTCAAGATACCTGCTACTATTATCGGCATCTGTAAACTGCCTCTGCCTGCTCGCTGCTTTTGCGCACCTGCCACGACAAGAGAAATAAATTTCGTCTTGTGTACTGTCTTGTTTGCTCTTTCTTTGTCCTTATTTAATGGCGCTTGTTCCAGTTTGTTGACGTTTGAAAATCGTAAAATGCACCTAATTTGCGTTTATTATACTAGATCCTCCAGTTGTTCTAAACTGACGATCTCACGAAATGAAAAATCGGAAGAAATACTTAGCTAAGTGCTTACTGAGGCATTGCTTTTAGCTATAATATTCGTAGCTTCTGCTTAGGAGCCCAATATTCCAAGAACCCTCAGCGAGATGCCCACAGTATATTTTGCCTTTTTTGTCTATTTTGTCCATTTGGTCTATATTTTGTCTATTTTGTACATTTCGTCAATATTTTCACGTCGTTTCGATTTCCTGCCCGTAAGAAATAGAAAAAAATACAATTTGATCTATGTAGTGTTCATGCATTAAATCTCACGTTTCTGAAGTAGGAACAATTGAGAAATAATTCTTGGTAATGAAGGGCATGTGGCGGTTGCATTCTCGAACTGCGAATACTGGCATTCTGAATCTCTTAACAACAATTTCACAAATCGCGAAGAAGAATTTCGTTCTGTATGGCTACATATTATGCAAAAAGCAGTTCCAGTATTAAAAGTCATACAATGAAGGCCCGCATGATAATGTTTAGAGCGGCGACGAGGTATACGAACGCAGACAAATGCTGAGCTACCTATGTTTGCGACCCACATTAAAGTTTATCGCTGCACCACTAAGAAGCATGAGTGCGTTCTACTTTAAGAGGCCCGTGAGGAGATCCCGTATCTTGCAAAACATCTTGCAAGTGTCACATTTGGGGTACGTGTACGTGGCACATTAAGTGGACCTTGCTAGCCTTTTTGGATATGTAAAACAAACCCAGCAAGTTGTTACATCGTGCTGTCATAAACGTCTAGCCTCTAACCTCACCTGGCCTAAAATCTTCACTTAATCTTACACCTACAGAAAGCAGAGAACACAAAATCGCACAAGAAGGTTCGCTTGGCATTTTTTGTGACTGTTTAATCCTCGCCCCTTTTCGTAAAAGTCTTCTATAGGTAAGGTTTCGGAACGGCTTTACGGTAGGTAGCAAAGCAAAAGGATGGAAGGGAATACATTTACTTCGAACCGTTAGACCCCGCAGATCTGTACCATGAAAGCGAAAAATCTTGGAAAACAAGAATGAGGCCAAATGCACTTTATGAAGAGAAGCTTACCAGTCTCTCTAAATTGTATAAAAGCTGTACCTTGCCTGTGTTCGTTGGGGCAGTAATGTGGAGGCCAACGAAAAGGCTTGAAATTAAATTAAGGGAAGTGTAGCGAGCTGCTGAAAGCAACATGATAGGCATATCGTTAAGAGACAGGGAAAGAGCAGAGCGGATCAGGCAACAATAGACGAATAATGACATCCTAGCTGAAATCTAGATGAAAGGCGTGGGCACTGCATGTAATGCGAAGAGGAGGTCACCGATGGTCTCTTAGTGTAACGAAGTGGATTCCAAGAGAAAGCCAAAGTAGCAGAGGTTGATAGATAGTTAGGTGGGCCGACGAGATCAAAACATTTGTCTGCATGATGTGACCGCAGCCGACAGAGGAGAGGGTTAATTAGAGAGATACGGGAAAGGCCCATTTGTAGTGAAAAAATTATGAGTAACCCTCAAACAATGCAAACGACGCTAAATGCAGAAGCGCTAAGTTAACTGTTGTGGTTTTTTAGCTTTGTGTATTTCTCATCTCCCTCTAATATTTTGCCACCAAACGACTGCCTGGCGCTGCGTCTTTCGTTATCAATCAAGAGCCGTCGTATTGTGTTGCGGAGCACACAAAGGCCTCGACATTCGGAGGCATGTAGCGGATAACGCCTGCATTTGAGTATATATTGCGCTCTCAGCAATATAAGCTTTCAAAAAGGCAAAGTGAAGGCAGCGAGTAATGCTACGTTCGCGACGGCTCTGAAGAACTGGCGTGTTCATGAGATGGTCGCTGCTCACTTTTCGGGCTGATTTCAAATATCTGTGATCTCATCTCAAAAAGTGCCTTTTTCCCTGCAAACGAGCAATGCATCCATTCCTGGCGAGCACACTCATACTGTCAGCGTACAGTCACGTCAACGGAGAGTTCTGCACACCCATGGATCTTGTTTCTCGCGCACTGGAAGATGCCCCAGAAGCAAGAAAGGTAAAGTAGCAGAGATGTGGCACTGTCACGGCGTAAAATTTTAAACTCTATCCAAATATGTTTGTGTATGGCGAAACACTGTAAGATAAAACGGCAGAGTGATCGGCTGTGACAACCAGGGGCCGTATTCTATAAGCTCTAAATCTTCCATTCTCTATTTCCCGTCAATTCTGTCCTCTGTCAGTGGTCACCCAGATATACCCGCAATTTTCAAGCATCTCTGGGAAGCGACCTGCCCTTTGGTTGGTTGGCTACCAGACCTCGCCAATGCTGCCATTACGTGTAATATGCAGTCAGTGGTGAGATGCATCGCAGCGCTCTGCCAACAGCAGGCGACTGTGCTCACCACTGGCTGCCCAATGGCTGCGATATGCAGCCATTGGTGAGGCCCGGTCACCAACCACCCAATGGCCCCGTCGCTTCCCACAGACTCTTGAAAGCCACGGGTATATGTGAGTAATGGACGCGAAACGGACAATGGGAAATGAACAGCTCATATAGTACGGCTTGATGTCAGAAGAGAGACATATTTCGTCTGGTCTTCCCATAATGTAAGCCAATAAGCTCAACCTCTCTTTCCAGTTCTGTTTTCAGCGAGAGAGGTCTTCAAAACCTCCGTCTTAATAGCCAACAGTCTGAATGCATTAATTTCCTCTGCGGATCGTTTACAGCGCTCAGGAGTGCCCCAAGTTGTTTTTTCACTTTTGCAACAACAATTAATTCTTATCTGAATGACTTTTGTGGTTAAACGAATAAAATTAATAAGGCTGTTGCAATGCATCTTCGCGAAGACCAGAATATTGCGTAGCATTTCCAGGAACTTCAGCTTCAGAATTTACAGCTTCAAGCAGCATTCAGTCTTAGCCAGATTTTTTAAAACCTAAGTTTACAACGTTTATGCACAACTGCTCAGCACGGTCAACCAGAAATATCATACCACTCTCTTTAACAAGTTTATAATTCTATTCCAGCTCATGAAAAAAGAGGAAAGATTTTTTCTGATATACCATTCGAATAATGATTCATTTAGGTCTTTATATCCTTGCCTACAAGCTATAAGAAGGGACTTTGAGGAAGAGACTTGGAGAGCAACATACACATTCGAGTATCTATCACAAGACAAACTCACGTGAGTACAGAACGGATAAGTTTGAATACAAAAGAACGCCTGAGCGCACAAAGGCAGCAAGAGTTTTTCAGCGTACATGAGTATTTTGCAACGTTTTTATCCTGTCTTGGTGTACTTAGTGGATGCAAAACGTGCGCCAGCCAATTCAGCAGACATGAATTGTGTTCCCATCTTCTAAAGCGAAAGTGATGATTGGTATTGCTAATAAAACTTTCAAACTAAAGAGAGGCCTTCCAATGCTGCATCCTGACGCAAATTAGAATTTTTTCGCACTAATTAAGGATGTTAGTCTCAAATATATTTTCATTTAATTCTTCAGTTTTTACTGTTAGTGTATTTTTTGTACCCGCAGTTTAAAAGCTGCTTGTAAATAGATTCAAGAAGGTACTAATAGTACACCAGGCAACGAATCTAAATCATACTACAACATTCGTTTTGCAGGGGTAGCTGATAGTGCGATGTCTCGGGGAAGCATGCCGTACGACCCCATACCTTCAAATCCGTACGCTCCGACAAAGTGCGCCTGCGCGAAAAGACAAAATATGCGCTCGGACAAATCACGGATATCAAAAAATACAAAGAGAAAATGCTTGCCACGTACAAATACGCTCTCTTTCTCCTCTTTCCTCGCCGCTCTGTTATCACTCATTCTTTGTCGAAGTCATGGGCATCATCTTGTGACTCCCCTCTCTTAGTTAAGATGCGTTCGCGCGTCTTTTCTCGCCACCAAGGCAGAAGCAAGCGCGATACACACAGAGACAATTTTCTGTGGCTATGCAGTGTAAAGTATACGAGCCCAAGACGCCGGCTTCCGCAAGCGCGCTGTTCGCACACACGCATGAGCCAAAGACACAGACAGGCCTGTTAGCTAGAGGCGTAAGCTCGTAGCTTCTACTGCGTAGCCACAGAAAGCTGTCCCCTTGGAAAGCTTAGCCGCATTTTTTTTTTTTGTGGACAGAGCACGCCACTCACTCTGTTTTCGCTAGATATGCTTGGACAGATATGCCACGCAACGCTTCCACGCAGTCCAACAGCCGTAAGGGACGAACGGGATGCGCTGCGTGGTGCAGCCGAAGTTGCATGGTGTGACAAAAACGAAGAACGCGGAACACTCGTGATTGTGCACGGAAACCAACGTGTACATGACAAACGCGTCATGATACCGTGGTCGGTGAACAACTTGCGCCCACATGGCGTGAGTGACGCAGGCCCTTGACCTTCGGCAAACTGCAAGAATCACAAGTTGTCCTCGTAATTGCTGAATAATGAAAAACAATGCCTCAACAGTGGCTCAATATATCAATTTCTATAAGAGCACAGGTCAGACCCAAGTCTCAGTATAGCATCCCAGCCCCGTTTTATTCCACATTTACAAGGCATATCCTAACCGCTTCTTTCAACAGCGTCTCTCCAAAGCTTATGTGGCTGCTGTCTTTCACAGCACAATTATGGTGGGCATAGGTGGCCGTCCTGAGAAGGGCGTTGCTCGTAGTTCAACTTATCACAAGCTTCGAATTGTCAACAGAATCTTCGGCGGGTAGCGGACTTGAACGGCTAAATACTTGTGATGACGTCATGGTGCCCACTCACTACAGCAGAGTAGACGTGGAGGATTGTTGTGTCGACGGAGGATGGTGGCGCTCCATGAACCTCTACTGAAGCGAAAAGCTTCACTACCCGCACCCCAGCCGCGCTTCGCGTGAGCCGTCGGAGCCAAGATTTGCCACAGCTTTGCCACAGATTTAGTCACAGCGCTCAGTAACGGCGCTTTTAAAGAGCTGGCACACCTCTGTACCGACTTTCAAGTTCAGGCTATGATTAATAAATTTCTTCCCACAAACGAGCGCTGCATTTTTGTGGAAGCGCTTTTGAAACATGTGACTATGTTCGGCTTCTACAGGAATACTCCAGCACCCCTTCTACTTTCTCCCATTCATCATGTGGTCGACACTGGCTACGCACCTCCGATACGATAGAAGCCTCACCGCGTCTCACCAATGGAACGTAGGCTAATAAACTAACAAGTTCGTGACATGTTAAAACGCGGAGTATCCAGGAATCATCATTCCTTTGGGCGGCTCCAGTTATCCTTGTCAAGAAGAAAGTTAACACGTGACGATTCTCTGTAAACTGTGGTCGCCTAAATGCCATCATAAAATCAAAGATGTGTGTCCGCTTCTATATTTTCATGATGCCATCGACTGTCTTCTCTCAGCCTCATACTTTCCTTCGGTTGATTCTTTTCTTTTTGTATAAAGCCAATTTTCGCTTTATTTTCACTAGAATGCAGGCCACAGCTCGTACACCATCGAACCGGACATGCCGAACTCGCAAGAACGTTAGCACGTTAGCGTGCAACAACGAAAATGAGCTGAAACAATTTTTTATCACGTTTGTCTTCGTTACGCGAATTCTGTCCCGCATAACCTGTTGGAACATCTGTGATAATGTAGCCTGGAATGCTCATTGCATTCTAGCAGTTGTTTGAGGTTGTCTGAGGGCAACTCGTGAGGGGCCATGTGCCACCGCACGGAGCAAAGCAAGTATGATACACTAGCGTGTTCTCAAGAGAAGGCTCTTGCACATGACGAGCAGTTAAAACTAGTGTTTTTTTTATTCTTGCCAATCAGTCCATTCGGCGGCGTTGATCAACTATCCTTTTGATATTACCTTCGCAGCTCACGTGTGGCAGTAAGAAAGACGCAGAGTGCTGTGTGAGTGCGGCGCTGCTGAGCACTGTCAGTTTTGGGCCACGCATAACATAATTACGTTAGAAAGAAGGCAAAACGTCCGTTGCCCTGGCTGAGTATGTGAGGCATCCAAAGCGACATGCGGAGGTCTCTTTTCTTCTTTTTATTTTCAGCGGAGTTGTTTTTAGCAGAGATGTGCAAAAGCACACCGGGGGTTAACCCTCCCAAATCCGTTCTCTGGTTTCGATGTGTGTCCATGCCTTTCAAAGACGTCGCCTGAGATGGAGATTATGCTGATCACCTCACGCTTGAGCATTCAGCCGCCAACAGCGCTCGTCTGTTGGCCATTGCTCCTCCGAGTACGGGCAGCGTCAATATAGCTGCACGCTTCCTTGAGAATAAAGAAATGTTAATCTATAGTATATCGACTAGAAACACTTATATTATTGTTTTTAAGTTCTTCTAATTGTTATTTGAAAGTAATCGCATCATGCACATAATTTAAATTAGTAAGAACTTTGTGACTTGTCGACGATAATTATTTAGGATTCGAGCCCCAGCACGTCTCTTTGTGACAGCATTTTCCACAGCCTATACTTGCAATTTTTTTAAACGTTTGGCTCACGCAGCGTGGGGCTTGGGGAACATGTTATACCTCTGCACTGGTGAAGTGGCCCCGAAATTGTCACTTATTGAGAATGTAGTTCATGCCCGCAGGCGTGCGGCGTCCGAAATAGATATGAGGCTCCTAATTTTCTGAAGACAAGCCTGCAAGTTTCCTGCAAATACTGAAGGCCTTTCAAGCAATAGGGCAAAAAATTTATTACTACCGCTCAAGAGGTAATTGGGCTGCCTTCAGGGCAGGGTTTCCTTTTTTAGGCTTTTAAATTAGCGGCAGTGATGGACATGTGCAAAACATATTCAGAGCAACAGTTGAGCAGACAAGGATAGGGAATGAAAGGCTTGTTATGAAATGCGTATAAAGGAAGCCTAAAGTCACCGAAATTGAGGAAAGCATAGGAAGATGTTTGATTTTTTTTATTAGGGACGTATATCCATGAAAAAGTAATAATGCAATAGGTTTTTTTTTTTTTTTGTTGAAAGATAACTAGTTAGAAAGGAGAAGAACATAGCTGCGAAGGTCAGAACCCACGCCTTCTATATGGTGCTTACAGTGCCAACTGAGCTACATTGGCAGCGGCTGTCAAATTTTGATTTTAGGAGGTATTCGTGTTGCGAGTAACCAAATTATTTACAGTGTTCACCAATGCTAACCTCGTAATAAGGGCGGAAATAGAACATCCTGTGCTGTCAAATCAATTATTTGCAGCAAAAAAAAAATATTACAGTACTAATTTTCATTAATCAACACCACACATTAAAAAATATAACATGGAGCCGTTTCCTTAGGCTGTCCTTGGTTTCGGTTATTCTTGCCTTCCTGTATTGTCAAGGTGATGGACTAACACGGGAGCCGGTAAAAAAAGGGCGCGGTTTTACAAATTGAAATGATAAAATTAGATACCTTGATCGTGTAATGAAGGCTGCCAGCATCTAACATCGCTGTAGTAAAGCCCGCTTGTCTGTGCATCATTGTGTCCTCGGCCGCTTAAGAGAGATGAAATAGATGAGCATGGTATACAGGAAACACCTACATTTCAAAGATGGTGGCATTAGAGAAGAATTTGGTATTTTGAACCCTAATTTAGCTGTAACACACGGCTTTGGGGAGTACTAACTGGGTCCGAAGCTAACGTGTGCAATTTCGTTTACAGCACGGATCACAGGCAAGTTACTCTGGACAAAACCGATGAAGCATACCAGAAAAAAAACGAGTTCGCTGTGGATTTCAGCAAAGGTACTATTCCAAACGTAGTTCAAGAGGGCTGTTACACAAAAACCATCTTTTTATTGACTCGTTTAAACAAATCATTTATCCAATCATTGCAATCGTTATGACAAATATGTTTCCAAGCTATTACCACTACCTGAAAGTAGTTGTAAACGTGAAACTTATTTTATAAATCTCCACTATGCAAGTAACGCCTGCTTGAAGAACAGGGTGAGTTCTTAAAGAGGATCTGTCTTTTTTGCGCCTGCAGTTACAAAGCATCGTACAGTGTGTGACTATAGCGCAAATCACGTTACCCAACTTCTTTAGCATCATGCAGAGTATATAACACTTTTCCAATATTTGCCCAATGCCTAAAATATAATTTCGGAAAGGGAGAGCTACACGTCGTTTTTCTACTTAGGCTTCAATCGTATTTCTCAACAATGGACATATCTCGATTGTCCTGTTCTTCTGGTAGAGGCTGTCTTTAGTATTTACTAACAGAAAGAGTAAGTGCCATAGAGATTTTCACATATTCAAGAGCACTTCTGAGAGCATGTGAACGGTGCGTGGTTCACGCCCCAGTGCCGCCTGGCACCCACCGATGATGTAATGGGTACAAGCTTTCCCCTGGCCTGGCAGTCAGCATCTTAACGGCGAAATAGTTGGAAGTGGGTATTTGACCCCACCATGTGTAGCGAAAATACGTTCTGCCATGGTGCACTTGGCCGAAAATCTTTCTTTTCACCATTACAATTCATCATCATCATCATACCAGTGATAACTGGACCACAGCCTCTTTTTCTAACAAAATAGGGCACCCTTTTTCAATCCGGCAATAAAGCTGTAATGAGCAACATAAGCTCCTCATGAGGTAGCGCACCTGACGTATACTGCACACGTGTTCCTGACCTCAGGCTAGACGGGCTAATACCTAGGTGCCTTAGCATTTAACCACTGCAGTTCATTAAAACTGCTGATGCCCTCACAAATACCTTAAGCAAATTTTGGCGGATAAAGCTGTATTCCGCTCAGTAACTTGCACTGAAATGATCAAGTTACGTTGTTGCGCAATTGTGACGTCAAATTGAACAACAGGCCCACCATAAGCTCCTTTCTAAACTTTGGGGTTATTAACGTTTTTATTTCACTTCGAACATTATACGTTACGTTCGAAGTTCTGATTTACTTTGTACTCATTCGCAATAGTAAGATTAACATCCCGTTTAACTTACACTTATCTGTAACAGCAGCAACCAACTGTCGTCTAAGTAAAATTTTCTGCTTGCAGATGCCGAAAAATTCGGTACTGACTTTCAGATTATATACACTGACTACAAAACTTGCGTTCTTTTCTGGGCATGGAACATAGGTAAGTGATAATCAATGCTATATTTTGAACCGCAAAAGTTGCATCTAGACCTATAGTGCCCAAAACTGACACCGCAACTAACTTCATAAATCAGTTTTCTGAAGCTTTCTTATATTCGCACATTAAAAACGATAGGCAGCTCAATCTCACCGTTGTAAAGAGTAAAAATATCGACCTTTGCCCCTGATCAATAAAAGACGCAAGAAAGACTGCCTAAAGTCGCTTCACGCAGTGAACATCAAAACCATACTATGGAGAGGCCGCTGCGATTACAGTCGTGCCTTGTTAATATGGACACTTTTGCACCCAAGCAAAACTGCACATAAAAAGAGTTGTCCGTACTAAAGAATAAGTAAGAATAAACGCAAAAAAGCAGAACAAAAAGATTTAATGATTTAATCTGTGCATACTGGCCATCAGTTAGTTGAAACTGCATTTCGGAGGGCTCCAAGAGGATTATCTTAGTTTTCCCTATATTTTGAATAATGTGGTGCAATATGGAGCGCCTCGTGGCCCAGGAGACGATGTCGGCTCATGGCCTGATGGCGGATTTCCTCCTACGATTTTCTACATCCCATGCAGTGCTAGTACACATCTGCACTTAGCCGTCCCTCAGAGTAGCAGAAGCTGCAGAAAGCGTATTTTTTGCAGCCTTTCATGCAATACGACCGAAGTTAATGGGCGTCGACCGGTTACGTTGGCAGTATAAAGCATGAAAGCACAAAATAAACAGGCCCTTACTCCATATTTGCTCCTTTCGCAATAAATCTCGCTGATATCCTGCGCTCAAAATAGAGGAAAATAAATATCTGTTTGAGGCAGATGAGATTTGTTATCATCCTTGTCAGTTATAACGCGAAAAAAATACACATGCCCAAATGAGCTCTGTGCATTTCCACCCTGCCCATTGTCCGGACAGCGAGTTTTCATTGTAACGAGGCGTAAATGCAATGAAAAATTTGAGTCCCCAGAAAAGCGTTCCGTAATTACAGTCGTCCATTTAACGGGGGTCACATTAACGGGGCACGACTGTATTAAGTTCAAAAGTCTTTTAAAGTTTTCAGGTTAATTATTTTGTCGCCCTTCTAATATGTTCTTAAGAACTATCTGTCTTCAAAAAATTCTCCGCAAGACGTGTCATTGTATATGTGTTGTTTGTATCTGTCTGAAAAACTTCAAGAGGCGGTGCACCATCGTCCAGCATGTCTAAATAACGCATCGTGACAATGAATTACGCACAGAGTTCCGTATGTTTGCTAAACATTGTTGCTGGGCAATGAAACTTTGGGCCTGCCTGAGCACGGAGCAAATAAACTCGGCCCGCCATGTATTGCCACTTTCTCGAATTGAGAGATCTGAATCGGCGCTTACCTACAATGAGATGTGTAAAATTTCTGGCAGTATTCAAGGCCGGTACCTCATGCATGTAATGCTCTTCTCCAAGTTTAAAAGACGCGAGTGGATAAAATTTCTGTTCGCGACTGCGTATGACGAAACCTCACAAAAAACATCAACGTCAACAACTCATTTAAAGGCTGCAGGAATCAACCTATTTTCTTATTTGGACTCCAGAAAAGCAGTCTTAGTACACGCCACTCCTAGTTAAGAGCCAACAGCCAGGTAACTGAAATAAACACACAGAGTACAATTAGGTTTCAAGTTTTTGAATGCAATGTTCATATTAGAGACTGTCAAACATAGACGATCGTTTAGAGTGCTGTGGAATGTATATGCAATATTACAGCATGACGGGGGGTATTTCCTCTTCAGGCAAGCAAGCCTTCCAGGGAAAAAAGGTTTTGAAATAGAAAGCCAAAAATCAGAGCCACGGCCTCTGCGGCAAATATTGCAATACAAGCAAATGGTCAATATCCGATCGTAGTTTATGTGCTGCATACAAAAAACAAGTCTTAATCATGCTGGTTTCCTGTGAAAAGCGAAACAATTTTTACAGCCAGTTCAGAGGTACAAAACTCACTCAGTCAACAGTGATCGGGTCACTCCCACGGTAAAAATGCTGGCAATAAATGCCACTTATTACTCGTTACAAGCGCTTCAATTTGAAAGTGTGACAAGCGCATGCACGGAAAGGAAACTACCATGACGAGTTGCATCCTGCGAATAGCAACAATTTGGAAACACATCTATGGCGCTACTTTCCTATTGTCGTTTATAAACAACCATTATCCCTAAAACGGCACTCTTGGAGAATTTTTTATTGTACAATATTATAAAGGAGTGCCCATGCACAAGCAAAAATTGTCGAACAATAAGACAGCATAAAACAACACCTCCGATGCACATCATGTCACTGCAAGCGAATCGCAATAATTTTGGGGAAGTACACTCCAGATACAATTCCGGAGAATAACATCTTTATCGATTTTCTAAGCATGCAGCTAAGAGAAGAGTTAGGCATAAATTACGCAAAAAATATTGTCTCTCTCCTGAAAGTGATAAATATTATGCGTATATGCTCTAACCATCCATCTGCGGAGGAAAGAAAAAGATGCACCGCAAGCTCAATGAAGCGGTACCGTGCTAACACATAATTCCCGCGCAACGCCTCATCATACGCTCCTCTAGTTCATCAAAGGCTCATAATATGAAGGACTAGTGCTTGTTCGAAAGAATATGAGACACTGTACGTGGATGCATACTAGTGATGTCCGTCACCTCCTAGGAGCCGCCAATGCAATCGTTTAAACATAGTCAGCCGTTTTTCTCGCTTTGGCACAACGACTAGGCATGATGTCGGTGTCGTTCCGCTGGTACTTTCTTACAATCAAATCTTCACCAATTGCGAATACGCGCTGAGAACTCGTTCGTCCAACACATTTTTCCTACAACATCCCCACTGACTGGCAGAAAACGTTAATTACATGGAGTGTACAGGCGCAGACAAAAGTAAACGGAGCACGCAACTGTCTTCGAATATTTTTCACGCGTCACCTAATTGAAATTTCCAGCAGTGATGCGCGCATGCTGGTAGCGGAGGTTTGTAGGCTTTCTTGTAGACAAACAACGCTTCTTCATTACCAATGGAGAAAGCGTGATTGCACTTCAAACGCAATATCGGGCTCCGTTTACTTATGGCCGCGCCTGTACGTGTGGCATGTGCCGAGTAAACGCATCTTCCTGTTCTGGCCCTGCTAAGGAGGGGTTTAAAATTCAGCCAACCTTTAGGCCATTGGCTCCCAGGTGTCACATGCTCAACTGCGATAAAAATTAAGTCTCCTCTCATCTAACTATGTTTGGAACGCGCTATGAAGTAACAGGAACCTGGTTCCGCATAACCGAACCTAGGGAAAACGATTTGCTGGCTGTTACAATAATATCAACGCGTTATTCACTATGATTAGATGCCGTCAAGCTGCATTCCTCTTTATATTTTACCAACAGCTCACTGTTGCACGCTGCCGGAACGTTGCTTCGCGTGTCAAAAAGATTCTAACACCGTTTCGGCATGTTCCGGGGACATTTTTATACGACCATCCCTCTGGCAGGAATGGACACGGAGCTCAAGAAAAAAAAACATGCCACCGAAAGATGTTTTTTCGCACATTTTCCAACGACAGTACTTAACAAAACACGTATAAAAAATTTCTCTTACACATACTTCGCTGTTTATTGCTGACCGCTGCATAAAAAGTATTCCTGTTTCAGGATACCAAGTCTGGGTTGAAGGATCGCACCTCAAGAAAACAAGAAAGGTTCCTCGGATGTGTGAACTTTTATACCTACTGCTGGCTGGCAATCGAAGACATGTTGTTTTTGATCAAAAGTCTTGCGTTATCAAAGGGCGTATTAAAAACTCTCAGAAGAAAGATTCGTAATATGAAGCCAACTTAAATCTGGAAAGAACACCAAGAAATGGCAAGGACCTACAGTCAAAGGGTCGTATTTTGTAACGATTCTTTTCCTTTCATTTACGGCAACTGCTGTTGCGAGGTCATGACGTATAGCTAGCAATCAATGTCAGTCGCAGCCTCTGGCGTCAGAAATACAGCTGACCATAGCCTGGCAGACAAAGAGCAAAAAGTTATAAGAATTCACTAGGAATGATTATGCAATCAATTTTTCTTTCTTATAAACACGACAGTAAATAAACGAACTTCCCGGTATGCTCTTTTTGGTTTCAAAGACTCCTACCTTCATTAACAGGCGTGTTCTGTGCTTTGTGCCAACGCCATACACTTCGCAGCGCACCATTTTAGTCTATGATTGTTATATGTCTGTCTGCCGCCCTCCGGCCTTTTTATTGCGCTAGCGTTCTTCAAGACAGGCAATGCCGCTTTAAATTTTCGCGTTTCAGCAGCTTTGAAAGATGGGTTGTTCCCCAAGATAAACTGCCACCTGTAGTGTGACTTCCGATCTCTTCCGGCGGAGTGGGTGAGGGAACAAACGCGGGTTAATGACATCCTAGTCAAATTCAAGAGGAAGAGATGGGCTTGAGCAGGGCTTGTAATGCGAAGACAAGATAACCGCTAGTCCTTAAGAGTAAAGGAGTGGATTCCAAGAGAAGGCAAGCGTAGCAGTGGGCGGCAGAAAGTTAGGTGGGCGGATGAGATTAAGGAGTTTGAGGGGATATGTTAGCCGCAACTGGAGAAGGACAGGGTTAGTTGGAGAGACATGGGAGAGGCCTTTGCGGTGCAGTGGGCATAGTCAGGCTGATGATGATGATGATTATTACAGTGTGACTTCTCCAAAAGCAGGTGTTCATGTTCTGTGAGTGTGGGGGACCAACGAAAATAGAGAAAGATTGAACACCGGTCTTAGGCCGACAACCTTTGCTTCCTACTAAACATGCCCAAGGACAAGAGCAACATTTGAATGACAATGATTATAGATTTCAGTGCACCAAACTCCCTACCATCCAATATTCTAATTAATCATCCCAAAAAAAGATACGAAATCGTTACCACCGACATGACTGAGCAATTAGCAAACGTAAACGAAAAGCATTTACCGCATCAGCATTTCTGCTACATTAACTTGGAGATTGTGTCGCTGCGACAGTGCATTCTTTGCTGTTAGGTCCACTTTGCATGACATGATGCAAAGCTATGTAGAAGTTTTGGTGACATTTTATACAATGGCCTCAAGCAAAGGCGAGACAAATCTAAAATTAAAACATCCAGCTGTTGTACACCCACAAGGCCTCCAAGCCCACGCATCTCAGTGAGAAAGTGCCTACCGCCTACGGTGTGTAAGTGTTTCGAAATTAGGTACGTATAGTTCAATGCAGAACTGAGAATTTCTTCAACAGTTCAGGCAACAATACGATGGAACCATGACAATAAGAAGAATGCGGCTGGTGATGAGAGCAAGCCAAGAGGCTAGGCATGTGTTTTTGGTTTGGTGCTTCGTGACAGGTGTTGGGCGTCCTCTGCTAGTGAACAACGCGATTTGGGCAGTCTAGCTCGTGTATTGCGTGTTTACGGTGACCTATGTCTGTGGGTCACCCTCGGCTCTACAGCCGCATTTCTGTACCTACTTACCAGATGACAGCTACGCCAGCAGGGGACTGTATAAGTGGAAGCAACGTATAAAATCATATTTACCGTGCCACTCTGGTTAGGTGTTTCGTCAGTTTCTGCTACCCAATCAGAGGTAGTGCGGTATTTGGCTCTCCACTGTTGCGCTTTCCTAGCGTAAGCATCTATTTTGGGCTTTTGCACGTAAAGTATAATTGGCGTGCACAGAAAAGGCCGCGCCGCTGTTGGGGAGTTTCTGAATCGCAGTCGGGAGGGGAGCCAGCCACACCAGCCTCTTGCCGTACGTTTGTACGCTATTGTCTCATCATTAATTTATTTTCTCTTTCGGCAGTCTCATAGTGATATAAGCATCATCTGCTGCTGGTGCTTTGTTACGTAAATTTTGGGCACGTCAAACAAGATCTGTGTTTTTGAGTGTTCAAACATTTGTAGTATTCCCAGCTCCGCCGCCAACAAGAGTGGTGTCGACAACAAATATAACTTTTTGCTCCTTTTTTCTCATTTTCACGATATCAAAAGTATTGAGGCAATCGTCGTGACATCATTAATCGTGACATCTGCGCTGCTGCCAAGCAAGCTTAGTTCAGTGAGGGAATAGGTTGATTATTTCATATCGCTGTCACTATTTCGCTCCTGCAGTACAGTGCTGCTTACTTTGTGATAATTTTCAAGTTACTTTTCATAGTTATCTGGTGTAAAAATGAAATGATGTCAGATTGGCTCACTATACGATGATAAATGAACGCAACAGGGTGCTTCGAGCGCAAGATACGTTCGTTTAACGCATTACATGTGTGACGATTGTTGAGGGTGTTTTCACTTTCATAAAAGTATTTACGCTCTATCAACTAGAGAATATGCCTAAGGCCAGGAGGATTCATTTTCGCGTTTCATACATTTGCGACAGTGTGGTCACCCCAATGCATACCATTATCCAAGAGCTGTACAGCAGTATGGAAGTCCGTCTCACGTAGTGTAGCGAGCGCGTGGCTTTAACAGACATCAGTGCCTCGGAGCGCTCGCCGCTGGGTCCAGGATAATTCTAGCCTGACTTGTGGGAATCCTGGCTTTCGCCGTCGCCTTTGCGCGGCTAGCCGGCCTCCCGCGTTGTTTCTCCTCTTTCCCTTGCTCCCGCCTCAGGCGGTGGAGAGGCGGCTGGGTGACTAATCACTGTCATATAGCCACAGCTCCGCCCCGGCTCCCCAAGGGCCTTTGCCATTGGCGCCTTTTGGCGGGAATTCGGGACCCCGCTTTGGGCGGCCGCGCGCCGCGCGACCGTCCGAGCGGGGGCCCAGAGAGAGGGATCCCTCCGAGACAGCGAAAGGTGCGTACGTTACTGTTTGTCCCTGCCAGCCTTTGCCGCTCGGACCAGTGCTTACTCGAGCTCGCCCGCACGTGTCCTCTGACCTGCAGCGGCTCGAGCCTGTCCAGCGGGGTCCAGCGACCTCCGACAGGCGTACCTTGCGTTGATTGCCCACTCTCTCTCGCAACCGGCCCAACGGTCGACACGAGAGAGAGATCACAGCACTGCCGCGGGGACATTCTCCTGCAGCGGCGTGCTAGCGGTGCGCATTGCTCGAGTCGCTTCGTGCGCGCAGCGGAGCCTTGCTCCTCGCGCGCCCCCGGGACGGGGTGACGATTGAGTGTGTGTGTACTGCTGAAGGACGACGTGAATAAACGTCTCCTTTGTGAACTTGGAGGCCTATTTCTTTGCGGCGAATCGCTCTCCTCCCAGCGGAGGCTGAGTGCGCTGCAACGGTGTCCCAGTGTGTGTGTGGTGACGGCTGATCGGGGCCCTTGGCTCGCGCGAAGCTCGAACCCGCGGTGGGTGGTGGCCTGTGTCCACTCAGAAACCCACGGACTGCAGGGCTCCCGTTAATGTTAGCCGCCGCAAACACACCGCCATGCATGGCCTCGGACTCAACGCCCAAAGCTGCGCTGCGCTATTGTCAGTCCAATCATGCCCTTGAGCATTTGTGTTAAGTATACAGGCAGCGGTAGATGCTGCGTAGTGCATTACCAGCGCTAACGCATCTTGGCGTATGAACGGAGAGATTGATTTCTTCATGATTTTCTGGCGTAACTATGCATTCCAAAAGCTCATTTCAAAAGCATTCCAAAAGAAGTTTACTTATGAAACCGTGTATAAAGAAGCAGCACTTGCGCGAAGCTGTGCTTGGCGGCGCGATAGCTCGCATCAGCTCGAGGCGCGATTTTATGCGCATATGAAAGCTGCTTGTAGTGCAAAGACAAGGCTTCGTGAAAAAAAAAAAAAAATTGGCAGACTATTACGATACTCAGTAATGCGAGATTTGAGATCAGCTCTTCACCCGACACTTACTAGGTGGCGTACTACACTGGTACGCACCCCGCAGGATGTTCCCGGGACAGCCACCTTCCAGGTGGAGTTTAGCTCTGCTATATGGACAACCGGTTACGCCGACTACGCCGACAACTTTGCCTACGGCTACGACGCGCAACGCAGGAACGGGCGCCTAAGAGCCGCGCTCTAAATTAAAAAAACGGCGAAGGAGACTCTTGAAGTGAACACGGCTCGCTGAAGCGAACCCAGTGGAGCTGGTCTCCACGTCCTAAAGCTCACTATTTCCCGCTCGTGTGCAGAGGGTACGCAATAAGTATACGAATTAGTTTATAGCTCGTGGCTGCTCCGTCATTAACATGCTAGCTTTTCCCAATTGTGTTCATTTCTGCTGCAGGCTAGAGCGGAAAAAATCGGAAGGAACAGGCAAAAAAAAAAAAAAAACGGGGTGCTTAAGTAATCATTATTCGATGACAGTGCATTAGCATGAGTTCTGCCTGCTTGAAGAGCTAATGTTGCCAACTTAGCACATTAATCAGATAAAACATATTGGCATTGGCTGATTGGCCCTCCATCTTCCATGGCCACCCGCCGGGATGTTTTCCTGGTAACCGCACTCAGGCTACGCATACCTCCGCCCAAGTCGGAACCTCAACCATCCTCGGGTTCTTCCGTGGCCGCCACCTTCCGGCCTCTTCCCCCTGTCCCCTAGAATTCGAGACGCAGATTTTCACTCTCTACTTTTTCACCTTCCAACCGTGGCAGGTGGCAGACGATGTGCGCAACTCTACGCCGGACCTCGGAAACTTTTTCATCAAGATAGAGCTTTTAGTGCTAACGCGTTAAAATGAATTATCGCAGCCGCGAACGACGGAGGCTGTAGTAACGAACGGATGGTGGCAGCTGCCGTGCCGAGTGTACTTTCGAAAGTAACTGCTGGGCGGCTTTCAATGACGCTCCTATAGGCGGTGCACTGGGCATATAATTAGTTCATCGAGCGAGTGACACTCGTAAGCTCCACTAAGTAGATGGAGCGGTCACAAGAGTTACACAAGAGTGGTCACAAGAGATTTTCTTGAATAGCTCACAACGTGTCCAGCTTCCATTGCGTTTTTTGGTTCTTTACGCTCCGTAGCGTTTAACTGTTTTCTTTTTTTGTTAATTCTGGGCAGTGCGCTAACATTCTGTCGCTACTTGAGCGGTTTGACGCCATAGCGCTCATTCATAATTCAGCGGCCTGAACGAACATTCACAGCGCAGAATGAACAGCCGAACAGTGACGAAGGCACTTGCAAACATGAAGCTTCAAAGACTACCCCTTAGAACACGGAAGCGCGAGCGGCGGCGGCGAATGCCGAAGTTCAAGAAGAGGCGATTATGAACAGCCACATCGCAGTGTGTTAGTAATCATTATCAAAAACAAGAGAAAGAAAAGCGGTGGCAGTCACCACTTCTTTCTTCGCCAAACCACCTTCTTGGCATGCGTCATTATTTTTCGATGTCAACAGCAACAATTTCTACTGAAAACAGGGAATCGGTTCTTGGCCAAAGTCTTATAGCATCCGGGCTCGAGTCAGACATTTACAAGATTTTACTCCCTTGTATTCCGAATGGTAGTGCTGTGCCAAACACAATCATTTTACTTTCTGACCTAAAGAGCAGTTTTTGCCGGGATTCTGATTTCCGAGATGTCCTCGCCTGTATTATAGGCTTTCAGGAGGCCGTTTTCATTGAGCAATATCTGTAACTCACGTCTGCATGGTGACATGTGAAATAGCATTTATAAGCAGAAGCTCGTACTCAGTGCGCAGCTCAAAATGTAAAAGGCTTGAGTGTATGGCGTTAAATTCAGACACTTAAGAATCATGAAGAAACTGTCCTGCCTTCAGTACCATGTAGAGCAATGTTGGATGGTGGAAGCTCTGCAGCCGTAAGGCACCGTCCAGTCAGTGGAGCGCGAAATGTGGCTCTGTCAAGCGTTGGAACATACGTACATTGCCAACTGTGAAGTTTCGCTGTAGCTCAAGGACGTCATTTCAGCTGACACCATTTCCCATACCCTGACTGTTATTTGGAATCGGACATTGGCTCTTACACCGGTCGTGTCTCCACCGCGCCGTCGGTGAAGCAGGACTAGCCACTTTTAAAGCGATAGGGTTAGAGTCGACGTCACACCCAAACCCTGCCGATGTTCGATTTCATGAAATTCGCTGATGCTCTGGAAAGGTCACGTGACCTTGCCACTTAATCCCCTGATGAGAAATCCTGATTGGTCGACAGTGGTCTCGTGACCTTATAACTTAGTCATAACCTGCCCACCGTGCAGGAAGCGACTGGCCACCGGATATTGAGCAACCTGCCGACCGTGGCAGGTGGCAATTGAATGAATGATTTGTCTAGATAGGTAACGTCGCCTTCTGACGTCATCACAGCCTGCATACCGGGCTGTGAGCAACCCAGTTTTTAGACAGCAACCTATAATGCCAATGCCGTCACCGTCACAGCATAGCGGATACCTGGTACGGCAGCTAGCAGTACGAATATGACAGTTGATGGAACGACAATTACAGAGAAACTGCCACAGACACACACAGAAGTTGCAAGAGAAGCTGCGACAAATGTGAACTATAATGCTATCGCATTCCACACAGAGGGTGACTTAGCGTCCCCACAGTATTTTGACATCGGCCTTCGTGAGAAGCACGCGAGTTAAGCCACGCTCCTGTTGCATCGGACTCAAGAGAAGTTGTTAACTTTAGTGCTCCAGGTTGCGGAAGATATTTGTGAGACCCCTACATACCTCAGGATGTCAAGCATACCTCGCGCTTGTTGTTCCACTAGAACAGCATGGCTCTTCGCGTACCCCTTCTTCACGCGCTCTGCTGGTGATGACCGCGCGGACATGTTGCCATATGCTATCGATTTTAGACACTTAAACCCCCCCCCCCCCCCCCTTAGGCTTTCCCACATAGCATTGTTTTCTCGCATTGTTCGATTCTCCTTGCGAGGGGCGCGGATGCCTATGATCTTGCCCCTTGACAGTGATAAGCTTTATCCGATAGAAGTAATGCCGCAAGATATCTTCTCAGCATACTGGATCAACCATGAACATCAGCCACTGATTTCAATGGGATTACAGACATTTTCTCGGCCCCACTAAGAAGCTGTGGGGCCTTCCCACCTACATGTAGTTGCTGTCGGTTGTAGCGTGTATTGTCTTCTCCGGCGGCTGAATCTACTGTACGTACTGTGAGGTCCAAGTGGATAAGTATTTCGCGCCCAGACATGGCCTTTGCCGGGCTGATACCTGTTCGGTGGACTCTTCGGCGCGGCCAGAATGAGATCTGTGACATCATAAGGCTCGCAAGGCCCAGTGGGTCTCGGGGCAACCGATTTTATCTCGAATGATCGCAGCCACGCAAAACTTATTCTACATTGTTCTCAATCGTTGCAGCCACTTTTGGCGCTTTACCTCGAATATTCTTAGCCAGCTTTAAATTGAGTGCGGCTGAAAGCGGTGGGCATTCTTTGTTCGACTACCACAGAGCATGCTTGTAGCCACCGTCGCCGCCAGGTTATTCAATAATTTATGGACGCCGGTCAACTTGCGGGCGCCGGTCAAGCTCTTTTCGCAATCGCTCTCCCACACCGCCACAGCATAGCGGATACCTGGTACGGCAGCTAGCAGTACGAATATGACAGTTGATGGAACGACAATTACAAAGAAACTGCCACAGATACACACAGAAGTTGCAAGAGAAGCTGCGACAAATGTGAAATATAATGCTATCGCATTCCACACAAAGGGTGACTTATCGTCCCCACAGTATTTTGACATCGGCCTTCGTGAGAAGCACGCGAGTTAAGCCATCACCATCGCGTGACAATATTCACACGAGAGCTGAATAGTTCCTCCACAAACTTATAAAGTTTATCCCTAATTTTTGAGAAATCAAAATACGCATACCAATTTCAAATGATAAGGCTTCATCCCCTATATGGTCTACCCCATAATAACTGAAAGCATACAGCCAAATACGACGAAAAGAAAAATCATCTGTTATTAATAGTCTTGTGGGCTGTATTTCTGCTTTTGTTCTTTTTTCATGAGTGAGAAGCAAGATTGCATATAAGTATGTAAGTTATGTAAGTTGCACATTTCTATTTTTCTGTGCTAGGGCCCGTTGCCACACTGTGTTGTACTTTCGTGTCAAAATTTCTTTCCCCGCGATGTCTTATTTCTTCCGATGTCTTTATATTACGTTCTATCAGAGGCAGCTGTACCGCCCGTCGTGCTGCTCCATAAGAAACTACACGCAGCGACCGTCTTGCTTTCCAGCGAAACAGCCAGAACGCTGAGCACTTGCATTTCATGCTTTTCTAAAGGTCATGAGTCACGTTCACTTTTGCTGCTTGCAGTAAAATGTTCCTTGTTACCACTGCGGATAAATTTAAAAGCGAAAGTGAACGAAACGTGGCGCGCCATACAATGCTGTTAAACGGAAGCTGAAATGGTTTTCAAGTTGTACGAGATGCAGTGGTTGGACAGAAGGGATCTTGTGAATGATGTGTGTGTCTATTTTTTCTCGATTCTGTCCGTAAAAAGAGCCAAAATTGCTTGTTAAAAACCAGCCGCCGACATGCCCTCGTTGCTTCTGCGTGAGCGCCGGGTTGGGGTACGGCGCGGACGGCAAAAGGGAAGAACTGGCGGAAGTGACGCCATCCGCTGAGAGTTGGCCGGGCTTCCGGTTTTCGTCGCTTGCTCTGCGCTATGCTCAGCTTTGGTGAAAGACGGATCAACGCACAGTTCTGCCAGTGCCGTTTGCTTCCGCCAGTTCGATCGTTCTGTGAACAACAGAACAATTGGTGGTATGCACCCTACCTGAACAAGTGGCACACGGAATATGTTATTGCATCCCTATTTCTCCTTTGGTTACATTGTTTTTCTCATCTGTTTGTAAACTTCTTTCCTTTTCTAGCTGGTTCGCATCCATGCTGCGCTAGAGCCACTTTCTGTACAGTCTTACACCTATGTCACATGAACAGTCTCTCTGTGTTTATGTTTGATCGCGGTTCGCCGTTGCCACAGCATTCGCCACCATTCGCGAACGGCCCATTAAGAGCAACAAACGAATTTACGCGGCGATCAGCAGAGCGGAACTGTATTTTCAAATATCTTAGTTATTTACAAGGCATCGTATACAACGCGCAATGCTGGCCGGCGTCGCCGTCCGGTAGCAGCGCTGCGTCCACCGCCCTACACCACCGCGCCTCCCGCAAGCCGTCCGCGCCAGGCCAACACCATCTCTACAGCGGATCCCTAGCGCTAGCGTCAGAAAAGCGTGTTAAAATGTGTTCTTCTTGTCAGCAGTAAGCCGCGGGATAAAGGAATGTCAAAAACTAATCCTTCTCGCATGTATCCTTCGCATTTATTTTTTTACTAACTGTTTGAATAAAACTGATTTTGATTTTGTTTGATTCCCGAGGATCGCTGAATCCTATCGATTTGCTGGAAGGAGTGAGCTGCGACAAAAACAAATGTAAGTTTGTGTCACAATGGCATACGTCGCTTGCAGGCAAGCTCCTATGCTAAGGCGTCGCTGAAATTGATCGTATCTTTCTTTTAATATGAGATATCGAGGTTGTCAATTCCAAACCGCCGTCGGCTGTGGCTGCGATTCGAAACAAACCAGGCCTAGGGACGAACAGGGAATAGCGCATAGCCAGAACGCCGTCGTCCGCCGCGCTTAAGTAGTAAGCGCGTGTAATCCGGGTCTGCGAGCGTTGCGAACTTGTTTACCACTTTTATGATACGGCAAAGACAGGAAATTTTGCGACGTTGATCTAAAATTCCTAGCTTCAGCATCGTGCGATGGTGCTGCAGTACGCTGTCGCTTCGCCGCCAAGCCGTTAACCCACTACCCAAATTTAACCTTCAGTTAGTGTTCTAAAAGGCTTTAGGGTGTAAGTAGGCACCTCACTATGAAAAAATAAAGGAACAAACCAAATTACTTCACCTCACGCGATCTGCGTATGCATGCCGGAGATTTGAATGCAATAATGTTTACAAGGGTCACAAGTTGATGCTCCGGTTTTTAAGCATGAAATGCTTTTAGCTCCCGTTGTGGTGACGTCATGCCGAGACCGAGAGCCAACATCCGGGCACTTAACGTCACTCATCCGGGCACTGGAACGAGAACATTCGGGCACAGTACGAGATTTAACGAGACTCTCTAAGAGAGAGGGCCGCTTAGAGCAAGAGGGGAGCTCCAGGGCGAGAAGGGCTTTGGGCAGAAAACCTGCTTCAGCGCCGTCCCCAAGAATGGCGCTGTGGTCCCACACTCACGTATGCAAAAGACCGGCCGCCGGGACTTCTGCTCACAACGTCTCCCCCTTTGGCAGGCAGATGTATACACGCTAGCGGAGTATTCGAACGGGCTGCATATACATTCTTGTCAGGCCCGCGTCTCGTCGTATCCGCGTACGCTTCTGCATCGTCCTGCATTTCAATGCCGCCACCGTCAGAGCTGCTTAAGCTGAGCAATGGAGCCTGATGAAAGGAGAGGTAGGAAGCGTCTTGCGGAAAGCGATCGCTTTGCGAGTGATACGCCACAGCAGAAGACTGCTCGCCCCTGCCGACAACGCCATGATTATGCGGCCGCTCCCAAAAGCGACAAGGCCGCCACGGTTCGCGGCTGCCTACCTAAGCCCTCACTATTGCAGGCGATCGCTTCGACGCAACAAAAAGAAAAACCTGCGAAAAATGCTGAGCGAGCACATTTCATGCTTACTCTACTCTTGGTTACGGGAGAGGCAGACATTTTTTTTTTTTTGCTGCATCGAGTGCATCAGGCGCCTGACACTTGCACATGTACCAATGCAGAATATACGTACCAGTTGAGATTTCCTATATGCGCAAATGTAGCGACTACGCTTTCGCTGTCGACGCGGTCCACGCGTACTACTGGGGCACCAAAAGCAACACGGAGCATGCGAGTGGGGGCCAAACAGGCCAAAACTGCATGCCAGCGCGCTCTATCAGGAGATGCGCAGAAAGAGCGAGGGTGCGTCTGCACCATGGTCGGCACATAGTGCTGACCCATCTCGATAATCTGATGCTCGCCTTATCTCCGGCACGAGCGAAGCCGTGCCGCTGCCATCACTGCTGACCAGGGGCGCTTTCAGTGCTTCATGTAATGGTTTATTCTTTTTAGCGCAATTGATTTTCTTCACAGCCGCCGCGGTGGCTCGGTGGTTATGGTGCTCGGCTGCTGACCCAAAAGACGCGGGTTCGATCCCAGCCGCGGCGGCAAGAATTTCTTTGGAGGAGAAATTCTAGAGGCCCGTGTACTGTGCGATGTCAGTGCACGTTAAAGAACCCCAGGTGGTCGAAATTTCCGGAGCCCTTCACTACGGCGTCTCTCATAGCCTCAGTCGCTTTGGGACGTTAAACCCCATAAACCAAACCGAACCAAACCATTTTCTTTACATTTTTGCGTGCGATAATAACGTTTTAGTCATGTTGCGGCCTCATATTTGTAATCTATGTGATGTTTTAATCACTTTTCAAATCCGCCGCTCCACATCTGACGTCACTACCTTTTGGGCCGATCCGCATATATTAAGGCGAAAGCTTTTAATGGCTCATGACCCGCCAGCGTGTCCGTCCGTCCGTGCGTGCGCGGCACGCCGCGCGTGACGTCACAGGTGCACAGCCACCGCCGCCACCGCCGGCTCCTCAGTTACGCCACAGGTGCGCAGTGCGCATGCGCGCGGCGCTGAATATACTCCGGAGGCGATGCACAAGGTCGTCAGAAGCTCGCCGTGGAAGAAGAGGAGTCTTCAGCTGCCGCTCAACGACGGTATAGGCAGCAGAAGATCAACTCGCCGGATCCCGAAGTCGTCGTTCGGTACTGTGCGGGCAAGCAGAGGGAAAACGAGCTGAGGAAAGCCAAGCGAGCAGCCGAGACGCCCGAAGAGAGCGAAGAACGGCTAGCCAAGCGGAGACGCTGACGTTCAAACACAAATACTCGCGCTTTTCTCCAGTGCAGCAGACTGCAGTGTTTTACAATTTTTGCACGCCGCCGGCGCCGACAAACTCTCTGCTGAACGGCAGCCTGAACGCTATCGCATTAAAACACCAATGATGCAGTGGATCCATCCATGTAGCGCAGAGCGCAGCACTGTTCGGCGAGAGTTGCCGGTTTCTGACAGGTGTCAACGCTGGGCCGATAAATACAAATGGGTGAAGCAGGCTGGCCAGATCTTTTATCTTGACTTTGGGAGTTTTCTTAAACTTCGTCGTGTGTGCTGAGAGAACTGCGCAATCTCTTGTATATGGCAGCGAAAGTTTGTCATAGGCAACAAAGAAAAAATGTTTCCCATCCCAGCAGTGCTCCCTAACCTTTCACGCAAAGCACGAGGAAATCAGAGGCTTGCGTGACAAACTTGCCAGCACAAGGAAAAAAAAACAAAAAACAAAGGATAAGTGAAATGGTAAAAAATCTTTAAGGTGACCGATTATCACAATTTTGGCTGCGAAATAAATACGAATAATTTTGAGTATCGGTGCAGGGAGTTCAAACATGGTTTACCTAAAACACAGCTGTAAAAGCGCATGTCGTTAACAAGACGGCATGACACTCGCAGAGCGACTAGCTAAACAAAACTATTTGCTTTGTGTGATTTGAATACATCTTACGATGCTATCTTTTCATGCTTAAAGAGGTTTTTCGGTTATATTTGGTCTAAGGGAGTGCCCTTTGAATAACTTCTAGATCTCGGTGCTAGAAATACTGTGTATAAATAGATTTTAAACATCAGCATTTACTCATGCGCCTCAGGCGGATTGTTGTTGCGAAGGATGACAAAACATTTTACTCTGCGTGTAGCTCCACCGCGACGTGAAGATCCTCGAAAATAAAGCAGCTCGTGTGTCGGAGAGTGAGAGAAAGTGGGGAGGAGGAATTTTCAGGCGCTCTCTCTATACCACTCCTCTTCAAACACGTCGCAGGCGACAAAAATGTTAGCGTACATTGTATGCTGTCTGGGGCTTCCAGTGGCAGCGGTGGCTCCCGGTCGATGTGAAGAGGATTTTATAGCGGCAGAGTTTGACTATAATCCTGACGCCTGGCAGGTGGGTAGGAGCATGTTTTAAGCGCCTCTTGGTTTAGGCGCAAACATATCTGCTAAAAATGTCTTCAACGAATTCGCGCATTTAGTAACTGAACAGCGTATTCGAAGTTCTCTATTGTAAGCTCTCCGGAACTGCACTTTAAGCCTTCCCTTAATTCTTATTTTGTTGCCAGGCTACCTTCATTAGTTGAATTATGATATTTTTTATGCTGCATTGAGCTTCAAGTCGCTCAGTTCTGCAGTGTCTAGAATTTAATTTCGGCCACCTTCAGTTTTACACTGGCCAGCTGTATTCGCATGATCCTGCTGCAACCAGTGGCTATTGCAGCAGCTGCTCCTGGATCTCAACAACGCGTAACACGCTCACTGTCAGTGCCCACTTGTTTTGTTTTCATACCATTTCTTTTTCGAGGCACCACTGTCCTCCCTCTTGCGCATGAATGCGGCGCAACGCCAGCGCTCTGAATATCAGGAACTTGGGAAAATAAATAATCCCTACTCTCTTTTGGACCTCATAGGGACTGTTAAAGCAATGCGCATATGTTTGCATAGGATAACAGTGTATGCTTGGTGAGGCGGGAACTTGACAAAAAAAGAGCGCATAGGAAGAGGCATCTTTTCCTTCCCTTCTTTCTATGGGCTGTTTTTCGTCCCGTCTTCATCATGAGCTGCGTTGCACACATCAGTTCTGTAAACAGTAAGACCGCCGTGAAGTGACTCGATAGTTTATCCGTCGTGTTGAAGAGATGCTCACGACAGGCAGAAGAATATCGCTTCAAAAACTTTTAGCAGCAACCTGCGAGTTTGATGCGAGGGTTGGGTTTCAAGGCTGCCATCGGATCTTGTTTGAGAGAGTCTACAACCCACAAGTAAAAGAGCAGCAGTTCACATTGCTTGCTTTTGTTATCTTTTCCAACTTTTCAGTTCCAATAGCCAAGATCGGGTCACCATGCAAATTTTCGGAACCCCAGCGCTGCCTAACAAAAGTTTTCGCGCGAAAGCAAAATTCTCGAGGTGTAAACAAAACAAGAGCGCGGACCGAGACGCGGGGCTGAACACAATGGGCACACTCTGTAGGCCTTCGTCACTCCTGTTGTGCCCACAGAGAAAACTATACCCCTGCTTCCGGTTCAGTTTCTCGCTTTCCGCTGACAGCGGTACAGCGACATCCCATCAGGGCCGTCGAGTCAAATTATTAAAGCGAGGCGCCGCCCGCCAGAAGCTGCATTCCAAGCGCTGCATAGAAATCCGGTTCAAGCAGACGGCTGCACGGCTGTCTCTTCCTCCTCCTCGCACTGCTACTCACTGCCACACTTGCACCGGGTCTCATCCGGACATGTGCAGAAAGTACACGTGATGGAAGTTAGGGCGAATACCTCTCCGGGTACGCTTGTCGCCGTTCAGGCGGTGGCTTGCGCAAACCGCGAGTGAGGGAGAAGCGCTGTGGAAACTCCATGCGGAGGGGTTCAGCAACATCTGTGCTGTCCGCGTTCTTAGAAGAATGCACATGTTGAGAGTAGCGAATTTCTATGTAGGGGCGAGTCAAACGAGAAACAAAGCGACAGCTGTGCAGCATGTACACTGCGTGTGTCGCATCATTTACTACCCAATAAAAGTATCATGCCCCCCTCATTCCACCAAACATCACGAATATACATCACACGCAGCATATGGTGCATAGCTCCTGCTGATTTATCGCATTGCACAGTATGGCGTAAAGTTTACATAATGTCTTTGCAACGTGCGCCAGAACCTCAGTGCATGGTTGTTTTCGGATCTCGGCTTAATCGAAACGCGCCCTACGCAGCCGGGATAAACCCTGCATATGAAGACAGACACCACAAGCACTAAGCCACCGCGGCGGGTTGAAGCCTTATCGTGGTTCTGAGATTACAGTTTGACATGGTAGGCTCAAATACGTAGACATGTGGCCATTGCATAGACCACCGTAGTTTACCGAATTGCTGGTTTTATGTGTGGCAGTCTTGCTCGGTTTGCATTATTCTTCTGTCACGTCCTTCATTTAGTCGTGATTCAACTGGTGTAATTCGGAGAACCATCGTATACGGCTCATCCGGTCTTCACTAAATGCGGTGACGAGGTCATTGAATGTAGACGTCCTTTCACTTTCATGTTCCTATGCCTTTATCAAGACCCTGCATTGTCCTCTGGAATCTGCTTTTTCCTCATGGTTATCAGCACCCTTGAAGAGCTCAGCATCATGAAAGCGTCTATTAGGATTTTAGGTTACTTCGGCCCAGTCACTGAGCACTTGGAAGAAGCCATTGTTCTGACATGTTATTGTGCTCTCATTGCGGCAAATTAAGGGCGCACATAAGCAAGGGGAGATAAGAAGCGCAGTAGTGGCTGTGACATCGCTGTGGTTGAGCGCTTTCTTGGGCATTTGTTTCTAAGCCATAAACTATCCTTTTTGGACCTTTTGGACTCTCTTATTACTGGCTTTACCATCCTGGGGCGGATTTATGGCCAACTCTCGATGAGGATGAGGATGCTGAGGGGGTGGTGCTATTTGCATCATGCCCTTCTGGCACTCTTTTCGTCCAAAATATTAGGTTGAGTGGCATATTCCTGTGAAAATCACGCTTAAGGAGGGAGGGGGGAGGAGAAAGCGCATTATGTACCCTTAAGATTTGAAAGCGATTATGTCGGTGGCTTTGCAATGACTTTTGCAGGCGTAATATTTGCAGTAAGTACCTGCAAAATGAAAGAAGAGGAAAGTGCGCGGGCTTGTCGACTGGCACCAACAGGGCCATTGTAACTGTATCTTCAATCAGTAAATCAATTAATGAATGAATCAATCAATCAATCAATCACTCAGTCCGCGTTCAAGGAGTAAAGTGGGAGCAGATAGGTGTGAAATAAATCGATGGAAAGAATCAACGCGCGTCGCAGCCACCACGTGCGCTGAAGCGACGATGACGGCGGCGGGAAAGCCCAGTACGTTTCGCTCAAGAGTCATAGCAGATGTGAGCAGGTCTCGGCGTATTACAGCAAGAGCTGCTTATGGGAAAGCATCCGTCGCAGAAACACATGAAGCTCATGAAGATTTGTGGCAGGCCTTGTCAGGGCGCTGCGCTCAATACGGGTACGCGGCGCGCCTGAGAGATAGCCCTGGGTGCGCTCGTGGCGTAGTCAGCTCGAGGGTTGTATTATGAGTGACAAAGAGCATCGCGAGGTTGCGGGGATGCTGATGGACGCGAGAATGAAGATGCAAAAGCTACGAGATGAGGGTAGTTCGCAGCATTTGGAATACACAGAGCCCTGAGGAGGGATGTGGAAGTGTACACAGCCTTACAGTAAATGGCGTTGGTGATGCGATGAATGCATAATGAGTACACGCGATGAAGTACGCAGACAACGCATTAGTGGCGGTGATACAAGGAGCGTGAGCGTGGTGTCGACGTCATTTCTTCGCCTCGCAGTATGGCCGAAAGGATGTCTCACAGCACTGTGCCCCAGAGCGCTCAAATCCAAGAGGCCAAGCCAATCGCTGCGAGTTAGATTGAGAGCATTCTCCACGCTATGGCGAAGACCACGTTCAACAGCGCTGTCCACACTTGGGTCTGCACATGAACGCATGGGCGCACATCTATGCGAAGTACCACATGGCGCGAAGCACAACTTCGAGGTACTTCTACGTCTACGCTACTTTGGTTCGATGCGCGCTTGCGTTGGACGCACGGGGCTTCGCGGAGCGTGGTCTCTTGGACTACCCTATATGTGAGCGGCCACCCGCACGACAAAGTGAACATAACAAGGTAAAACTTGAGGAAAAGGCTGGTGCTGCTACACAGCTCCCACTTAATTATGAGATTTACATAGTATAGGTTATACATTGGTTAATTTTTTCCGTTCGGGAATCTTGAAGAGAATTTCTTCGAAACGCCCGCTCCGCCGCTGTTCCCAGTGGCTCGTTTTATTGTCAACAGCCAATTTTAGGGACTTTAGTTGGAGCGGTAATGTCGCGGGTGCTGTCATCCTCGGAAGCTTCGATATAATGTAAGGTACAAGATACTGTTCTCTAAAAATGTCAACGCTTGGTTCTTAATACCGCCTTTATTTTCAGCGTTATTAGGATTCGGTTCTGTACCCGCACCGTAGGGCGTTCGCCGTGATGGATGCTTAAAGAAGCGGAAACACTGAAAAGCCAGCGGAGGCTTTCTGCGCTTTGATTGCCCAGCGTCTACCGGCGCCCTTTGCCCCGCTTTCGAATTCGTAGGACGCTGAGCGTCAACTCAAACCCTTCCTTCTCCAGACTGGTGGTCAACGACGGATGTTTAATGTTTAATGCTGAAATGATCTAAGGTCTTGTCCCTGAAGCCCCTTGTGGCACTTCCTGAGGGGAAAAACACCGCAAAGTCTAATCTTATCATTACCCAAAAATTCACATTATAGACAGCGCAGCAAGACGGGATTCTGGACGACGCAAAACAAAGTGAAAAAGTGTTGAGGACAAGCTCCAGTGCGCTAGCCGTTTCGACAAGACAGCTTGTCATCGCTTGGGCTGTGCTCGTGCATTGTAAAAAGAAGTAGCTTGTAAGTCCCTAATTACCACGCATTAGTCAAACAGATTCAGTGGGAGCAAATAAGACCAAGTTGTTTTAAGTCTATAGTATACAGATGAAGTTTCTCCTTTCCTCGTTTCCAATACGCTCCACGCAGCGCAGAGCATCAGTAGTCGCGATAAAAGCAGGAACTACAGCTGGGCCAGTATGAAAATTTAAGGCTGTTGAAGAAAAGAATTGAGCGCGCTGAAAATTGTGTGTGTGCGTGCGTGCGCACGCGTGTGTGTGTGTGTGTGTGTGCGCGTGTGTGCACGTGTGCGCGTGCGTGCGTGCGTGCGCACGCGTTTGTGTGTGTGTGTGTTGTGTGCGTGCGTGCGCACGCGTGTGTGTGTGTGTATGCGATCGTGTGTGTGTGTTGTGTGCTTGCGTGCGTGCGTGCGGGCGCACGTGTGTGTGTGTGTGCGTGCGCACGCGTTTGTGTGTGTGTGTCTGTTGTGTGCTTGCGTGCGTGTGCACGTGTATGTGTGTGTGTGCGTGCGCACGCGTGTGTGTGCGATCGTGTGTTTGTGTGTGTGTGCGTGCGCACGCGTGTGTGTGTGTGTGTGCGCGTGTGTGTGCGCGCGTGCGTGCTTGCGTGCGTGTGTGCGTGCGCACGTGTGTGTGCGTGTGCTGTGTGCTTGCGTGCGTGCGTGCGCACGCGTGTGTGTGTGCGATCGTGTGTGTGTGTGTGTGTTGTGTGCTTGCGTGCGTGCGCACGTGTGTGTGTGTGTGTGTGTGTTTGTGTGTGTGTATGCGCGTGCGTGCGCACGTGCGTGTGTGTGTGTGCGCGTGCGTGCTTGCGTGCGTGCGCACGTGTGTGTGTGTGTGTGTGCGATCGTGTGTGTGTGTGTGTGTGTGCGCGCGCGCGCACGCGTTTGTGTGTGTGTGTTGTGTGCTTGCGTGCGTGCGTGCTTGCGTGCGCACAAGTGTGTGTGTGTGTGTGCGATCGTGTGTGCGCGCGTGCGCACGTGCGTGTGTGCGTGCGTGCGCACGCGTTTGTGTGTTGATGAGCAACCGGCTAGTTCACATCAAGATTCTAATTAGTTGTGCCAGCTTCAGGAGAAGTTAGGTGGTATGCGACCCGCTTGTTTCAAGATCGAAAATGCACGGCAGGGCTCCTATAAACTCTCTGAAAAGTTCATTGTATGCCGGTGGAATTCACAGCCATGCCATTCTATGTAGACGCCTTTGTTTCTGCCATTCCTCCTTGCCTCCACTGCATATCAGTTTAGGAGGGCAAAATACAGCAGGCCCATTACCGTTGTTTATTATTAATTATAATTACTTATTTGCTTTTAAAGCTGCTTACAAATAAATGTTTCTTATAAATGCCGCATTGTTCTCTTCCTTTGCTTTCTGAAAAATTATAAGCTTCGTGTCCACGCATATTGCTTTTTCAGCTAATCGACCGCCCTAAGCTGCAATTTTACCTAATGTTCGCCTCAGAGAAAGAACTGGATCCAAAATACAAGTGCCTTCGCACTTTTAAAATTGAAGACGTAGCCAAAAAGTGGCAGAAAAAAATAATGTACCACACATTTCCTGACGGCTCTAAACCGTGAGTAAAGATCCAGAATGGTGGATCCATTTTTCTCTTTGTATCATAAAGAAAGCATAACCTGCGTAATAAAAAAAAACGTGGGGTTAGACATTCAATTAATGCCGCTGTATTGACTCAGCCTTCAGCCGGATAGTAAATGTTCGCGGGCGTGCGCGCTATATCTATCTTTGTACCCGCTCATATGGTTGTCCAGGTGGATTGTGCGGTTTCTGTGCACATCCACGTCATTTCTTCCCAAAGTCGTTTCAATACAACGAACGATGCACTGCCTGGGCACACCGGGCATACAAACATTCTCGTGCGGCATTGAAGGCTTGCGCAGAAACGTTCGCGCTCTTTGTTATTGCTCCTATCTTACCGACCCCAACAAGACTTCAACGGTTCCTGACGTAAATAACAATTTAAGCATGTTCAAGGATACGCGTAATAATTAAGGTATCGTAGGGCGCATTACAGAGACACTGATAAGATTTCGATCTAATATTTCTTCTTAATCAATATTGGTTCAATGCATCTTCCAGGTGGTGTTGATGCTTGTCCGGCCGCAAAAGGGGCATTTGTTGCTGAGAAAATTGCATTTAAATATTTTCCGGCCACTTGATTCAAACCTCCTACATGTACAGCGAAAAGGTGTCCGTGATCACTGATTTGAAATGAACGGTGTTAGTGAAGCGTCTGGGATACGAGCTAAAAATCTTTATCTAAGCACGCATTTTACTTGCGACATTGGCCAGGGATGACAACACCTATATTTTATTTTTAGCATTTTTTTAGATTATAAAAGATTCAGTTCAGTTAAATGAGTTCATTTTTTATTGTAACGACGTAATCTATCGATGGAAACCAACTTCATTTTGTCCTCAGTGTCCCTTTAAGATGTTATATGAGGTCTTCAAACGGCATACATTACCTGGTACAGTTTTTGTTTTCTTTTTCTTTACTATTGAAAACTTGCAGGCGTAGCTGTCAACGTCAGCAGCATTGCTGTACAGAAGTCGACGATTAGAGTCACTCAATCAAGTTTTCACTGATTCTACAGGAGTTGTCTTTGCCACAGCTCCCTGTTATTCGTCAGTAAAGGAAAATATCTCTAACGCAAACAGACATTCACAAGTTCCCTTCCACCTCTTAGTGCCAATCAGAGATTCCATTATGACCTAGGCCTACATGTAAACGAAGCGAATACAGATCAGACAGCGTGCTGTACGTCTTAACCGCATACACCTGTCTGCAGGTGGATTTACCATGCAATGCTTGGAATAAAAAAGACCTCTTCTCATTGCGTTTATGAAAACGCTTTAACAGCCACTCCGATTCCGAAGAAAGGTAATGTATTAACGCCTACTGCGTTGCAGTCGCCTTAATTACTCATTTCATGCGAACGGAACTAGAACAAAGCTGAAAACATGCCTGGGAGGACGCCCTAACAATGCTGATGTGCAGCCTTTCGGAAATTGTGCGTATGTGTCGCCAAGTCCCGGAGTTTTCCTGGTCCAACATGAAACAAGGCGCACGGAGGCGCAAGGAAGCACGGATGACGAAAATGCAGGCCAAAACGATGGCCATCTACCAAGAAGCCTTACGTTCTACACTACTAAAGTCCTACCTCTAACGATATACTTCGTGGAATAATTAAGAAAATTTCCATAGAGCTTTTGCACCTCGCAGGAAGGCCTGCAATTGATGAAGCTTATTTTATATTCTTTCAAACAGGCTGCGAAAAAACTGGTAAACCTAGTAATACGCAAAGCAATATACTACAGTCTAAGAAATGATAACGTGAAATACAGCTGGAGTAAACACTGATCACGAGTGAGAAGTACTACAAAAGCACTCGTTTTAGGATTCAAGCTCAAAATTTTTGAACAAATTGGAACAGCGAACCAAATGTTATCGTGCGATAGTGACAGGGAGCTTCCAGTATCGCCTCAAAAGATTAAGCCAAAGCAGCTGCTATACCTTCTCAGGACAAGTGGCTTCCGTAATGGGAACCGACTCTGCAACGCGTTTTTTTTTTTGGTCCTATGCCCATCTATTCCTTCTGTCCTTCATGTTCCTCTCTCTTCATCTTACCTATTTCTCCTTCCTCCCTATCTATTTTTCAGGTTAGCGAACTGCAAAAGAAAACGAAAGACACAACAAGCCGCTGGCTACCCGTTTTAGCTTGCCTATTCTTCTTCTTCTTCTTCTTCACCATATGAAAATGGCACATACCCACGCGGGGGGTTTGGCCAAGGTACGGTGGTGAATGCCAAGGAGGTATGAGTGCGGGAAAAAAAGCTAAAGATAGTAGAATGTTTGAAATCAGAAAATATGTATGAATTGTTAGAAATGTTTAATAATAAGCAAATTAGATACATCAGGAAACAAAATAAAATACGCTTTTGGACATTCAGTGGAATTTTATATGGATTTAACAGGGTAAGCGCCCAGTTGCAATGATGTAATCATGAGGGTAGCCGCAAATAGTGCTTAACGACAATCCCGTGGCGCTCGCACCAAACGAGAGCAGAACTGGTAAAGACAAAGGGAGTCCTAACCTCGAAAGAGGGTCTTCCAAATACTGTTTTCTCTGAAATGCGAACCGCCGGCAAGAGAGGAGATAATGGTCAATTGATTCAACTTCTCCGCATGTGTTACAAAGGTTGCTCGTAGCGAACCCGCATCTGCATAAGTACAAGTTGAGGTGGGGGATTCTGCATCGCAGAAGCGTCATGGACACCTCACACCGCCTTGTCTTACAGGATCGAACATTCCATGGGAACTTTAAATGTTGAAAGTCCACGGTATTCAGCAACGGATAACCCAAGCTGGCTGAGATATGTTGGAACCGCTGGAAACGGGAGGTCTCCAACATAATAAGGTGCGGTACGGGATATATTACAGGGGCAGTGAGAGCTGACCTTGCCAATAAATCGGCCACCTCGTTGAAATAGATTCCCGAATGACCAGGTACCCAGACAAAGTGGACCTCCCTTACTGTGCGCGGAACAAAAAACCTAAGGGAACGCATCAATAGAGAGGTGCCGGAAGTTTGGAGAGCGACTAAAACTGAAAGGCAGTCTGCAAGGATAAGTGCCGAGTGCCAGTGCCGAGTGCCGAGTGCCAAAAACTCTGCAAAGAATACAGAAGTGTAATCCGGGATACGAACGGAATAGCTGAAAGCCAGATGCTGTGAATATATCCCAATTGCCGCCTTCTCACAGCGCCCGGAAGCATCGGTGGAGAGAACAGCATGATGAGGAAAATGCTGTAAGTGCTCAGCCAGAAGACCATTTAGGATATCTGCGGGCATGTGTTTTGCATGGGATGGAAAGATAAGGTCGTAACAAAAGACGGGATCAGCCTGCGTGTCAGCAACTCGTTGCAAGGAGGTCAGATCGACCTGAAGCGGGGCCAACAGGTTCTGCGTAAACCGAACTTGCGGGAGCTGATAACGTGGCCAATGAGCAGAGAAAAACAGGTGTGGGTGGGATAGAAAAATGGGAGCATTAACACCGGGGGCCGGGTCAAAGGACCTGAGGAAAGTACGCACCGTGAGTAGTTGGAAGCGGGAATATAGATCGGGAATACGGGCTTCCAGATAAAGGAGAGCATTGGAAGCCTATTTCTCCTTCCTTCCTCTTCACTTTCTAGGTTAGCAAACTGCAAAAAAAAAAAGAAAGACACAACAAGGCTCTGACTACTAACAGGGCACGAAGCCTGGTATAAGGTTGAAGAGTCCAGAGTTGGCGACTGCCTGTGTTAGAGGAATGAATGCCCTACGATGCTAGTACACAGAATAGTTGCAAATGCACTGAATTGTTTGAAAAAGGCAGCACTCTGTCGGAGCTACCAAGGGAGCTGCTTTTAAAGACTGGCTCTGCATTGTACTCAGAAATTAGTTCCCCTGTTAGGAGAATGAAGTTTCGCGTCTGTCTGACACACAATTCAAGAAAAAAATTCTTTTCGATTTTGGCACACAATTCTCAGATCGACCTGCTGATTAAAAGATGCCAGCACTGGTTAAAAGTGTGTGTGTGTGGGGGGGGGGGGATACGACAGACTCATGAGACTCAGACATGAGGGAAAGGTTTATGACACTCCTTGCAATAAGCACGTCATATTATCTTTCGAAGGAGTCCTAAATGCGCTTCGCATATCAGTAGACCTGAAAAATGCAGAAAGTGAAAGCGACTGCTCTTGAAAGAACGATTGGAGTGCCTCTCATGTGCTCTTCATACATCGAGAGTCTACCACACTGATCTCCACGGTTTACTGTGTATCCTGCTATGATGCATCCGTGCCAATAACGCTCCTTTCAGCACGCATTATCACAAGAAAGTTAACATGCTGGAAAAGTGTCATTAGTGATCATGTTTCATTAAAATGTTCAACTCAATAAAAATACCAACTAAAACAAGCAGTGCCCTTTATCAATCATGGTGACGCCAAGAACTACATGAGACAAGGCAAATATAGGATAACTAGGAGCGCTTTTTTTTTCTTCGGGATAAATAGGCTGTTCCAGGGTGTAGCCTTTATGCTTTATTGCACTAGGCCAAGATGTCACCTCTGCAATTAGAACACTGCTCTTTGTTCTTATTTTAGCAGAAAACATCTTCAGTCGTTCATATATAGACCTTGGACATACAAAAAACGCAGCAACGTGAATTTAGGCCACTTATATTTGTATTTATGTTTAAAATACTGTAAGAAGTAACGCCCAACGAAAAGAAGTGTACACTGAGCGTATAAATTTGTTATATAGGTATGTGGCCAACCATTATACTACGTTGTGTTTTTCAAGTGTATTATTGTTAGTTTTGCGCTGAATCCGTGGAGAGTAACAGATGCGTGCGCGCGCGCATATTGCCCGTCTGTATTTTGCTTTTCTGATTTGTATAGCAACACCTCAATTAGTTTTCCTTATAAATTTGCAGGGTAATTTATTAAGTACATGGTGGCCGTCGACGCGGAGTAGCTCTTGTCTTATGTCTAATATCAGAGTATATTGTTATTCTTTAATCTCTCCACCTCGTCCGGTAATTGCAGTTGGAAGGTTGTCGAAAGAGCATGTTCACAAGCCAGGGGGTTAAGGGGAGGAAATATTGGGGCGAAAACGAAACTTACGCAAAATATATTTACATAAAGTTTCTCATACCGGTTATATTTTTGTTACTGATTTTCAGGCAAGAAAAAGAACACCTGGACAAGCACTGTTGTGTACACAGATTACACCACATGCATATTACTCAGATCAAACGAATTAGGTAATCAAGCCTTTTCTTCATTAGTCTTGAGCAGACATGGCAGTAATTAAATTACTGCAGTGAAATTGTTGTAGTTACTTTTCTCGGTAATCAGAGATGTCATAAATTACTTTGCGTAATTTCACAAGAAAGGTAGTTAACTACATGCGAAATTACTTTCATTGAAATGCACGACTACTCTGTGTTGGCAAAGCAGGAATGACGAGCGGGAAGACCTCTGCAACTACCTCAGCGAAACTAGTCTGCACTCTTATTTTGCATTCTATCTCCTACATTCCACTCCTCCTTTCTCCACTTATAACTCATGGCACACTTCTCGAATAAAGAAAAAGTGCATAGGACTGTGACTTCGAGACTGCCAGTGTCATCGCTGTCGGTTCGCTACCCTCGGGAATTGGATGGCTAGGCGGGAGCTGCTGGGATTCACACAGGCAGCGTGGCTGGGGTAGGAGCAGGAGAGAGGAGGGCAGAGATGGTATTACGTAGAGTAAAACAAGAAAGGACGTCATGCAGGGTATTTACATGTTGTTATAATTGAGACCATGGTAGTCGGGGACAGAGAAGACAGCCTGTCTTTTTTCTCGAGTCTCTTGAAACACCCTGCCAACACAGCGTTGCTGTCCGGCGGCCGCGGCGTCCGCCTCGCATCACTGTCCCCACCCTCTCGTCTCTCAGCACTGGCGCGCAGTAGGCGCCAGGGCACCAGCTCGAGTCATCCGGGCAGCAGGTTCTTGGAACTTCCACTTTGAAGCCGGCCGCCAAAGGCGTGCCCCTAGCCCGCGCAACTCGACCAGGTGCGATAGCTGAGTAGCACGTTGGGTCTTTCCCTCCCGCCGCTCGCCAAGTTTTTTCACCCGTACACGCCTTCCCCTAGGAGAAGGTGGCGGAGGAAGGGTGTGAATGCTTCCGAAGCGGCGATGCAAACACGTAGCTTCACCGAGGCCACGCTTGCCGCTGCCGCTAATTGATGTTGACACTCGGGCCAGGAGATTTGGCATGCGGAGTGCTCGGAAGGATCAGGAAACTATCGCAACGTTGCAGTCGAGGGAGAAAAATGAGGGAAAGCTGTATCCTTCTTCGTAAACGGTCGCTCTGCGCAATCTTGCCATATCCAGACACAAGTAGCAGTAGTAAAGAGGTTTTGCTTGCAAAAAGCACGTCAAAGTGCACATTTCTCGAGTGCCCTCTAAGCAGCAAGATGCAAGGTTGTGCTCGGGGCGCTGAAGGGGCAGGTGACGAACTTCGCACTTCGCTTCGCAAGTCATCAGGAGCGCGCCGAGGCACTTCCAAGGTTACGTTGGCTGAGGGCACAGTGATGCCTGGTTACACTCGTCGCCCCGAAAGGCGAGAGGGAACCAGTGGAAACCCGCATGACGGAAACATAGCGAAGCGCAGGTTGCCGAAGTCGATTCTTGGAATCACCAATGCAATAATTAGCCAGCTGTATAGTCTTGTAACGCTGGGGACAGCTATGGGCAGCAAGATATTGTATTGACTATACCCGTTTCTTGCAGCGCAGTGTAAGTGTCGAGTGTCCGGCCATGTTCTGTTTTATTTGTTGTTTTTTTTACGTTGCCATATCTTTCTAATGGCCAGCACACGAAAAAAAGAATACGTATGGGGAAATAGATGGCTGGGACACAATTTGGCAGGAAGACCAAAAAAAGTGCGGCCTGGTAGTTCGGAGATTCTTTTAATGTTTAGCTTGTTTTTTTTTGTGTGCTTGAAAACAAAGAAGTAATTTAACGTTAATTGCATTACTTTTCGGAAGTTATTTTAATAAAATGTCATTACTTTTCCGAGCAGTAGTTGGTAATGTAATTTAATTACATTCGTGCGTTTTTAGGGCAGTAATTACTACTGTAATTTAATTCTTTTTCAACAGTAGTTGTGCCATCTACGCCCTCGAGGACGTGAATTATTGCCTATGTATACAGCGTAGTCCGTGGGCATATACTCAAATATAGCAAAGTAGCTCGTCATGGGCCAAAAGCGGAAATTACAAACGATGTAGACACATCCCGATTCGTGAAAAATTCTTGAGGAAACGAACGCCATCGATAACTGCGATGCAGTGACGACGCAGCGAAAGCACTGAAATCTGCTCCACTCCTAGTTTTAGTGACATATTTCTTTTCGCGTAATAAAATATTAATCATTTGTTACATGTGTAAGCTATACTGTCGGCTATGAGAAACACAATGATGGAGGGCTGCGGTTTATTCTCGACCTCCCGATAACCATTAATGCGCACCGGAATATCAGTACACGACCATTTTACTGCTTAAGCAGTATGGTTGCATTTAGTAGAAAGTGCAGGCTTGTGTCAGCGTTATCACCGAGTGAATCCTCCAGTGCCTGCAACGGGCCGAACGCGACAAATGCTCCCGACGAGAGGCGAGAGGAAAGTATGCTTTGGTGGAGACAGAGAGGTGGGCTCAGCTAGACCCAAGGAAGTGGCCAGTGCGGAGAGAGGTAAAGCAGCGCCAAAGCAAGCGCGCGTCATCGGCCGATCCAACGCGGCGCGCCAAGGCGAAAAGATAAAAAACAATTGATCCTTCAAGCCAGTAGAAATAAATTTTCATACGTTGTCCTCCCAGTTCTCCTCCTGCCACATGCATGTGAGTGACGTACAGGTGCGGCCAAAGTATCATGGATTACGCTTCAGCGTTTGAAAATTATTCCAGCGTTCCATAATAAAGATATGATGGTTTCTGCCGTTAAGAACGGAAGCCCGCCAGCAGCACGCGCTAACATGTATATAAAGCACTTCCTAAATTTTGCTGTGTGAAACGTGGCATTATTACACTAGTTTTCGAAGCGTGTTTCGTAATATTGTACTGTATTGTACCTAGACCGTACTATGCATACATGGCCTGTTTAAGTTGTGCGTACTGGTTCACAGCTTGTTTTTTCAATGTCTTTCAGGCTATACAGTTTGGGCGGCAGCTGATTTTATAAAGCAACAGCGCGAAATCCCCTATTTGTGCGTGCTTCTATACGAAGCATGTGCTGGAACGACAAAACACTGGGTGTACGACTGGAACAAGTGTCCTGATCTCGAAAAAAAGGTTGGATAAAAAAAAGCGCTAACATCATTGACTGTTTTCTTGAGTGGCTACAAGTTCAAATAAAATTATCCTAGAACGCACCGTCTTTTGAATGCGTATATGTTCCGCATTTCACGAATACCTCATGTAAACGTAAAAGCCAATAGTGATGTAGCTATGTACAAAAATGCACTTGGAAACAATGTGGACTAGCTTACTTAGCGCCCACAGTGCGCAGAAGCCTGCCTTGAACCGACAGCCACACAGTTCTCCTCAACATTATCGTCGAAAAGTATCTACATGGTGTTCGTAAAGCCTTACTTGTCCATATATTATGCGTTCGGATTGCTCAATAAGGCCGCGAGAACGAGAACTCATAGGCCGGTTCATACAGCAGTTCAGTTATCTGGCCTGTTTTTGTTGTTTCAAAAGCGATTCCAGGTGCCCCCTCTTCGTTGCAAATAAACCACAGTGATAATATGCAGACTGATAATAGGTTTCGGAAATGTTGCATGCCGAGGCTCAGACACCGCTGAGCAGGCATACCTCTTGGCGTGCGCTGAGAGCTCCGTTTCGTGATAAAATTCGGTCGGGCATGGATTGCTTGAAAATTCGGTTTAAATGAAATCTCAGAAGCCAGAAATTTTTTCTCTCGTTCTTTTCTTCTTTCTTTCGTTCTTTCAAATGCGTGTCGTGTGAGCTGCGAAGAAAGTATGTGAACGCCGAAATATACCTTCTATCAAGAAACGCAACGCTTGGAGTTTGGAGATATTCGAGAGTAAGAACTTAATTTACTTGCCTACTAAAAACTGCTCCTTGCACATGTAAAGTAGAGAGCCTCGGCAATGGTTTCTGCGTGATTAATGTCTTCGGAATTTTCACTTGATACGGAGGGCCTGTTTGAGATGATACTTCCAAGAAAACACTTCCTTTCGGGCTGCTCTAACTTGTCCGTGTCGAGCAACTAGACGGGTACCCCAATGTCTTCGCGATTCTCAAGAAACACTTATTAAGCATCGCTGCACAAGTAACGCGTACCTGCATCCCTCTATTGCATTCACACACACAAGGCTGGAAAAGTCAAAGAAGAAATCTGAGCTAGTTGGTTGCGATTCATTATAAACCTAAGTCTAGCGCTTAACACATGGACATAGAAAAACAGGACAATGTCAAGATTTCAATTGATGTTCGGCAGGATATGTCCAGAAATGGCACGGTAGCTTTTCTTCGAAACAATCCCGACTGCGCAAAATATATTTCTCCCTTTTACACTTGCAACGTGGCCGAGGGGAAATTCAATAAAGTGTATTGCAGCGTAATTCTTCCTTTTTGGTTTGGTATTCGGTTTCTTCAAAGCTCGCACACACTACACAGCCCTCTCGTAAATTTAATGTTAACAAGGTTGAGCAGACATTACCTAACAAATCACTACCCCGGGTTTAAAGCGCTTAGACATAATACACCTCTATAGCTGGTTTATGCGCGAATGGTCACAAAAAAAGGTTCAAAGTATATTTCCCAGAAAGTCGTGCGCTAACAAACTCCAAGCCGACGAGTGAAAAATATCGCTTGGAAAGCCAAAGACAATGCCTAAGGTAAGTTGACCTCCTGTTTGCTTTGTACAATTTGACAGCCAGGTCACTTTTTTATTCCATAAAATGCCTGTATCTTCGCCAACCCCGAAAATAACTACTACATCACCGCATCTTGTAAACTTAGATTATTAAAGTGTAAATTAGTAATTCTTGGAAACGCTGGGAATAAAGTTTTAGCTAAATACTGCTAAAATGCTCAGAGACCATTCAAAACATCAAACTGACGCATAGGAATCAGTTCCGAACCATAAGTCAGCTATTAAATATCAAATAAACAAATAAATACAATGCATAAGGCACTCCAGAGGCGCCTGCATGTAATTTCAGCAGTTAAAAGCCCTCTGCAAAAGTGTTCTATAAAGAAGGAAGGGGAAAAAACTTGTGCCTTTGCCTAAAGCACATGTGTTGGATTTTCTCTGAAACAGAGTTTTTTTATTTTAAGCACACATGTTATTAACAGAGTTCTCCGAAACATAGTTTTTATTTTAAGCACATGTCCGAAGCAGAGTTTTTTTTTTATTTTAAGCACACATGTGATTAATAGAGTTCCCCGAAACGTACTTTTTTTTTTATTTTAAGCACATGTGTGCTTAAAATAAAAAAAACTCTGTTTCGGGAAAAATCCAACTTGAGCAATCAATACAGGCGTGGTGCATCGTCCTTTCGGAGTTGCAAAACGCCACGGTGGCCTGGTCACTGCAACAGACCGCAATGAGCCGCGTTTTGACGATAGCGCTTAACTTGAACAACGAAAACTAGAGAATCTCTTATTGCAGTTAAAATAAATGTTTCACACTTACCAAAATATGCACGATCCACAAAAGTGCTAAATTAGATGTTTCAATCTAATTTACAATTTAAATAGTACTAATTTAATAAAATTAAATTTATCTAAATTAAATCAAAATTTGTCAATTAGAATTGTCGCTGCAGAAGCTGTCCTTTCTTTTTCTCGGGGGGGGGGGGGGGGAGCAGTGGATTATTTAAAAACCTACGCAAGCAGGCAAGTCGAACAAATTATTCTTTTTAGGCACTACGTTTCTACTCACTGCACTCGTAACAACAATTGTTGATATTAACAATGCATATCCCGGACGGACTACAGCAATAGCGCTGAGGTGAAAAATGGCCAGTGGCCGCGAAAGCGTGTCACCTCCCCCCTACCTTAAGAAGGCACACAGTTTAGCCACCAAAAAAAACTGAGAATTAGAAAGAGGGTGATTGCTTGTGTGGACCTCCTGGAAACTTTATAACAAAAATTAACAAAAGAGTTGTTACACAAAATTACTGCAGGCCAACACTTCAAGAAGAAGCACGGGAATAGAACCGCTGAACAAACCAGACACTGCATTGAGCGCGTACTAACCCATACTGTAATATAACGTTTATGCACGTCATAAATAAAGGTGTGAAGTAATTCGCTGATTCAATGGTGCCATTATACTCTTGTCCCATGGGTTCTTTTAAAAAGCTGGTGATTCGCCGAGGGTCTCTGAGGTTTGCATTGACCCCATAAGACTTAGGCAGCCGCTGTGCCCCGTTGAAATGAATGCTGAGAGTTCCATTATTACTGGGCACTTATCGCGTGGCATGTCGCCACGTAAAATTTTTGTTATATGAAAATTCGTCGGCCCAGAGCACTAAGCTGTGGCGGCACTTTCTTTATACTACGCGCCCCAACCTGGAAGAGAATGGGGCATGATGCGCAAGGCACGAGCCGCGCCAAAATGGCGAGGCACTTAAGAATAAATTAGAAGCTTTAAATTAAGTCTATGGCCTAGTCGCGTTCCTGCACCCTCGACACTGTGGATCGCGTACCTGAACCTGCCCGTTCCAGAAGATTTGCCCCTCATCCTTCCGTTTCACGTTGACCCAGCGAGCCGTGCCTTCAACCAGGAAGCGTTCCAGGATAGCAAGGTGACCGGACCCTGGCTATGACACGCCGCTTCCGCCTTCCCGGCGTCACGGCGTTAACGGTTGGTTCTCATAACATGCAGGTATTTTCTACATTAACGGCGTTACCATCCATCTGTTAAAGTGCGCTCCCAGTGATTGCCCACGCGCCAGCCCTGCTCTAGTCTGTCTTTTTCCACGGGACACAGCATTCGTCGGCTGTCTCATGCCGCCTCTCTCCCAGAAAACATGGCGCATCCTACCCCGCTACACTGTTCCAAAGCCCCCAGAGGTGGCAGTGGAGAGGGCAAGCCCGAAGACGCGGGTTCGATCCCGGCCGCGGCTGCCGCCTTTCAATGGGGGTGAAACCCCAAGGCTCCTGTGTATTGTGTAATGTCAGTGCACGTTAAAGAACCCCATGTGGTCGAAATTAATCTGTAGCCCTCCCCTTCATTTTCGCTCATAGCCCATGCCGCTTCAGAACGGCAAACCCGAACGGCAAACAAATATTCCAAGCCACGCTAAGTAGGCCTACGCCCAACTTTTATTGCACATCTGCTGCATCACCGCAGCCGCATACCACCCTAGCGTGTTCGGACACCTCTGCGTCCCCCATCCTTTCGCAACCACAGCCTTGTGAAGACGTCATATGGCTGAACCACCTCCTGCCTGTTTTTACCTGAGACACAGGCTCTAGACTACTCTGCGTCACTTCGATCGGCTCCGAGCTCACAGGCCACTTCTCGGATAATCCCGGTCCGCCATAGCCCGCTTCATCTACGCCCTCTTCACGAGAAACTACATGCACATCACTGGCAAGCTGTCTCAACGAGTGTCACTCTCTTGACCTGGTCCTCGCTGTGCCAGAGGGATCTCAACGGGTGACCGCTTCATCGATGAACGCTTCCGGCAGCCGTACACAGTCACCCGAATATTCAATCGTAGATTTGTCCATCAGTTTCAACCGAACCTGTACATGCAAACAATTTCATGATGGCAACCTCCGTCAGTGCCTCAACACAAGATAAAACCTCCCGCCACCTATACACGTCTGGCTTCTGTGTTCAACACGCTCTGCACAGTAAATAGACGGCTGTCACAAGTAATTAACTCGTCACCGCCGCCATGCTGCTTTTTTCACCCGCGTTGGCTGCCCGATGCGCCTTTTGCTGGAGCAGCACGCAGACAAGCGGCCAGGGATCATTTGCGACTGTCCATCGGGACCCGGCATTTCTGCTACACGCGGCGGCGTTCCATAATTCGCCGCAGACGCGGCTACCTCCGTCTTTCGAAGCCCCCCACCTTGTCAACTTCCTCGCCTACACTGTATTTGCAACGGCGATGCCTGCTACGTATCTTCCTTCGCTTCTGCTGCTGTGATGGTGCCATGCTAGCTTTGATTTAGTACCGAATTACAACTGAGATGGCACATAATGTTTGTGTACAAGACATGCTCCATAATTTTGCAGGCATTGCTTAGGGAGGAAGTAGGACAGTAATTAAATACTAACTCCCGAGTACCGGTCTTGTGAATTGGGACCACAAAAGCGACCTTCTGTTCACTAAGAAAGGAAATGGTGCGCAAAGATTTTTTGAACAGGGCTATCAAAAATGGTGATGCACAGACCGTATCTCTCTTCAAAAGCGCATTGGGCAAACCATCAGGGCTTCCGGCTTTAGACATATCTAAGCGCTTAAGAAGTACGGTAATTCGCCTTCCATCTATTTCTGTGCCCACTTTAGGATTAAGTTTATCAGGGTGATAATTAATGTTGCGGGGTACTGCGGCCGGAAATGCTTAGCAGGGGGCGTCATTAAAGCAGTTTCCTTTTGGAGATTTTCATCAATCAGGTGGCCATCGTACGTGAGAGGCTGAACACCTACATTATCTTTGCAATTCCTTTTGATGTCTCGCCCAATTTCCTTAGTGTTCTTTTTCAACCTTGCCAGCAAGCTGCCATATTATAAATTTTTTCACCTAACACAACCTACCTGTATTCCAATCAGTTCAGTAATTTGTTGGCACTGTTAATGGCCGCGTGCTTATTTTGTGGCACCTAGTGGCACGTCCATAATGAATGATAGGATCGTCTTGTGGTCTGCCTGTCTTCTATACCAGTAGTTTCAATTTGCCTACTAGGGCAACAGAAATGAATAGGCTGATGTACGCAACGGTCTGCAAGCCCGGTAAGCCAAGCTCTCAAAATCCGCGCCCAGGCACGTGTACAGCACGGTGTCGTCATCTGCAGGTGAGAAGTGAGACTCGAGGAGCAATAGTGCTCCGACTCCCTTCGTTAAGAGGACGATTTGACTTGATTGACGATTTGACGATTTGACACAATTTCTCTATGCGAGCTGTTTTCACTTTACGGACTTTAATATGAATGGTCACGGAAAAAAAAAAAACGGGAATTTACGCCAAGCGTCACAAAATCAAACGAAGTGAAAATAATGTAAATTGCCAATGCATATGAAAGAAACCATCTAATGAGGCACATAACGCGAAAAGCTGGGGGATTCTGCATCTACAAAACCCTCAAGCTTCAACGGTTTGAGACACACCGTCACGCGAGCAATAGGTCTCCCCTGACGCTCGTGTCAGAAGGGAATTTCTCCTGCTCAGAGTAATTAAGCGAGCTCCGCCATGATCGCCGCACGCGCCCTCTACGTTACCGCGCACTATTGAGAGAGGAATCTGTCCTGTATCGGCAGCTGTTACAGACAGACACCTTACCTTCGCCCCAAGACTGATACCTCCGAAAGTAAATGTTGCGCAACGTGGTAGGGTAGTTGCACCTCTGTCTCACATCTTTATAGGACGTGACACAAGGGAAGGAACGCTATTCTTACTCGCTATTTCATGAGTTAGAGCTGTGCTAACAATTCGACAGCTTAGTCAAGCTGTCTCTCAGCTTTTTCAGCGCCTCCGCTGTCTGTATCTTTACAAGGCAGAAATAAATAATTTGAAAGACTATATCTGAACTGAAGATATATATATATATTGTTACGCCCAGTGGTTTATTAAGACCGGGACGGAGGATCGAAAAACAGCTGGGTCCACTTGCCGAGCACGAGACGCCACCAACTTCGTTCTCCTCATCTTCGGCTTATCCAGCAACGCCGACCACGCAGAATGGGTATTGCCCTTTCATGGGCGTCACACTTCCCCCTACGCAGCCGAAGCCCGCTGGGCGAGTTAAAAAGCGCCGCGCGAATGGTAGGGCTTCAGCCGGGCAATGTGTGTGACTTCGGTTCGCGCTGAACGACGGCCGCTTGCCGTGAGACGAGCTATGCGGTAATTGAGCTCGCTAATTTGGTCAATAATGACGTAGGGTCCATCGCAGTGGAACAGCAGCTTCTGAGACTACCCTCGCTTTCTGATAGGCCGCCACAACAAGACTAAATCACCGGCGCTGTAAGTAACGCGACGGCGGTGGGCATCGTAGCGCGCTTTTGACCGATCTTGGGAGGCGAGAACACGAAGGCGAGCAAGGCGCCGGGCTTCTTCGGCGAGACAGAGTGTCTCAGCGATAGAGGGATCTTCATCAAGCTCCTCAGAAAATGGTAGTATGGTGTCCAGGGTGTAGCGTGGGGGGCGAGCATAGAGTAAAAAGAAGGGGCTGTAGCCAGTAGTCTCATGGCGCGCGGTATTGAACGCATACGTAATGAACGGCAGGACGCTATCCCAGTTCTTGTGCCTTGAATCAACATACATTGACAGCATGTTAGTGAGCGTGCGGTTCGTGCGCTCAGTGAGCCCATTCGTCTGGGGGTGGTAAGGCGAGGAATGGCGAAAATGCGATGCGCAGGAACGGAGAAGCTGCTCCACGACGTCAGCGGTGAACTGCCGACCACGGTCACTGATGATAACTTTTGGAGGTCCATGACGGAGAACTATGAATCGGAGCAGAAAAGAGGACACATGATACGCTGTAGCCGAGGGTAGAGCTGCCGTTTCACAATACCGGGTAAGGTAATCGACGCAAACCACTATCCAGCGGTTCCCATGATAGGACTTTGGAAACGGGCCCAGCAGATCTATGCCCACTTGCTCAAACGGTGCTGCAGACGGTGTCACAGGGTGAAGCTGACCAGATGCAAGGCTAGTAGGTCGCTTGTATCGTTGACACTGAGTGCAGCTGGCGACGTACCGCTCAGTCGTGGCCCGCATTTTCGGCCAATAGAAGCGTGCCTGGGTACGGTGCAGCGTCCGTGCCGAACCAAGATGTCCAGAGGTAGGGTCATCGTGCATGGCTTGCAAGACAGAGGAGTACAGGCTCCCGGCGGAGGAGTTCCACTTGTTGTAGCGACTCACCCGTAGGTAGTGTGTGAGCCATTCATCGACGTCGTCGCTAGAGGAACCCGCGAATGACCGTGGCTCCCGGTAATGCTGCCACGAACTGCTGGGCACAGACCTCGAAGCGTCGCCGTCCAGGGACATCATTGGCACAGAAGGCGGCAGACCAACAATGCGACGACTGCGGCGAATGTGAATCTGGGGATCCGTCTTCGGAGAAACCTCGATACCCGGCACCTTCCACCAAGATGTTACGCCCAGTGGTTTATTAAGACCGGGACGGAGGATTGAAAAACAGCTGGGTCCGCTTGCCGAGCACGAGACGCCACCAACTTCGTTCTCCTCATCTTCGGCTTATCCAGCAACGCCGACCACGCAGAATGGGTATTGCCCTTTCATGGGCGTCACAATATATCTGACTGACTGATATATCTGACTGAACATATGGAAGACAGAGATTCCAACAACTCAAGATTTCACATCACACAGGCGCACAGTGCTTTAGAATTGCCGAAAGCACCACAAAAGGGCCAATTAGGTTTCTTCCTAGACACAGAGGCCGTATTCCATAACCTGTCTATTGTCCAGTTGTTCATTTGGTCCTCTGTTATTGGTTGGTTGGTTGGTTGGTTGGTTGGTTGGTTTATGAGTGTTTGACGTCCCAAAGCGACTCAGGCTAGAAGGGACGTCGTAGTGAAGGGCTCCGGAAATTTCGACCACCTGGGGTTCTTTAACGTGCACTGACATCGCACAGCACACGGGCCTCTAGAATTTCGCCTCCATTGAAATTCAGCCGCCGCGGTCGGGATCAAATCAGCGTATTCCAGGTCAGCAGCCGAGGGTCCCTTGTTATTGGTCACTGAGATATAACAGCGGTTTTCAAGCGTCTGAGATAAGCGACCCGACCATTGGCTGGTTGACGATCGTACCTCACCATTGGCTGCAGATTACAGCCAACGGCTGCCAGTGGTGAAGTGCGGTCGCCTGCTACTGACAGAGCGCTGCGATGCACTTCAGCTAGTGATGGGGACCGGCCGCCAACCACCGAATGGCCGGGTCGCTTACCGCAGACACTTGAAAGACGCAGGTATACCTTTAGTGACCAATAACAGAGGAACAATCGGACAATGGGCGGTCATAGAATACGGCCCCAGACTTCCTTCAGTTTTGCTAACGTATAGACATGGCGCCATTCTCGAACTTTCTAACGCAGACAGCTTTCGGTGGGTAAACCTTCACCCTACCTAGCACATCTCAGTTTGTCTGATAAAAAAGAAAGTTCCAAAACAGTGGAGGTGAACCAAGTCCCGAACCGGTCTTTTGAATCGTTCCGCTACCGCTTCAGTTCCGAGATGACGAAAACAATATGGGTACTGTTCGACAACGGTTCCGGGCAAAAGTGCGGGCTTGGTGCTGTTCATTTCATGTTTAGTTTTGGTTCCTTTTCGCACCCTGCCCAGGTGGGACTTTCAACTAAACGCAAAGGCGCCAGTGTGCTGTGTGATGTCATTGCACGTTGAAGATCCCCAGGTGTTTGAAATTATTCTGGAGCCTTCCAAGAGCTCCTAAGAGTTTGGAGAGGAAAACAAAATCGCACAGTCCCCACTAGCGACGACTTAAAGTTGAACGTCTACCTCGAGGGGAAGTCGATAACGGAAAAAACACTTATCAGAATCTTGGGGATGTGGATACAGTCAAGCCAACGCTGCACTTAGACTCTCGCCCTACTCAAAGCATCCACTCTACAAGTGGCCCGCATGATCACGCGCATCTCACACAGATGTCATGGCATGCGAGAGGAGGACACACTCAAGTTGGTCAGAAGCCTGGTAGTCAGCCGAGTGACATACAGCCTCCCCTACTACAATCCCATCAAGAGTGAGGTACAACAGGCGGACGTGATTCTACGCAAAGCCTACAAAACCGCACTCCACCTTCCTCACAGCACTTCAACCGAAAAACTCCTAGCCCTACGACTACACAACACTTTCGATGAATTGAGAGAGGCACAACTAGTCTCCCAACTGCGCAGACTACAACAGACCCCATCTAGCAGGGAGCTCCTAAAGAAACTGGGCCGCGCCGATCAAATTCAAGAAATACAGAGGACAGAAACAATTCCGGACGAATATCGCAACACACTAAAAGTAACGCCAATACCCCGGAACATGGATCCCAACCTACACAAAGCACGCAGAGAGGCAAGGGCTGAATACCTACAAAAGACATTAGCACCCCAAGAAACGACGGTATACGTGGACGCAGCCACATACACCAGAACAGCGGGGCAGCACAACAGCAATGCGGTAACAACGGTGATTGACTCAACCCTAAGCGAGATCACCAGCGCATCACTACAAGACTGTACGATAGTCGAGGCTGAGGAAGCGGCCGTCGCTCTAGCGGCAGCGGAGGGCTATCGGTCTAAACGGTCTCTAAAAATCCTTACAGACTCACAAACAGCATGCCGCAACTACCTACGCGGCAGAATAGGGCACAGAGCGCTCCGCATACTCCGCTCTGGGGGCCACATAACACAACGACAAACGAAGAACCAATCAGGCATACGATAGTATGGACGCCGGGACATACGGGAGTAACAGGGAACCAAGAGACGGACAGGATAGCTCGAGGGTGCACTTATTACCGAGCATCCAACGTAGGCGACCTCGAGGGGAACGAACCTGTACCCCAAGATTATTCGGCGATACTAAATTATTACAAGGGCTGCAGAAAGCGGTATCCACCACCGGACAACTCCCTTAGCAGAGAGGACTCTGTCGCGTGGAGGCAGCTACAGACGGGCTCCTACCCGAACCTACACGTACTCAACAAAATATATCCAACACAATAGAATGACAAATGCCCTTGGTGCCAAGAACCCCCCACGCTGTACCACATAACGTGGGCATGCCAGAGGATAAGCGTGGTACCGGTGATAACAAACCCGAGTGCGGAGCAATGGGAGGGAGTGCTCTCCAGCGATCGCCGGGTCGACCAAGAAGGTCTGATTCGGCGAGCAAAACTGGCAGCAGCATCCAGCGGAGCCCTGGACTAAGGGCAACCGACCTTTGAGCAAGATGGACGAAGCCATCTCAAAACCGCCGAACACAATCCGAATCTAGAGCTAATAAAGTTTTCACTCACTCACTCACTGGAGCCCTCCACTGCGGCACCTCTTTCTCTCTTTCTTCTTTTGCTACCACCTGCCTCCCTTCTCTCACGGCGCAGGCGAGGTGTCCACCGGGAAGTGAGGCAGTTACTGTTCCATTTCCTTTAATCAAAAAGCAATTTTCAATTTTTCTGTCACATACAGAGCTAGGTCAGTGTTCGTCTCGTCTAAGCATTTCGATAAAAGGACGCATCCTATGGCATGGCACGCCGCAGTAAATATAGTATTTCCTCAATACGTACAATATTATCCTATCGTGACGTTTGAGATTTCATCAGGAGGTGCTCATTTTTCAAGTGCTCGTCCGAGGAATGTTCCCACAGCCAGTCGTGTTCAAAAAGTTGTGCATCCGAAAGACGGCCCCAAAACATTGCTCCGTAACTTCTCCATTCTAGTTAAATTCACCGCCCTCATTTTACTGCGATAGCACCCCCCCCCCCCCCCACCTCCCTCTTGAAACCTCTAGAAACATTCTGCTGACTGTGTGAAGCCGCAGCAATTGAGTAGAAGCATTTATTACATTAAAAGCATAAAGGTAAACACCGAGCGTAAATCCAAATGCTTTCGCAGTACTGACACATCAGATGTCTGATCGTCCCGTAATTTTTGCATCAGTATACTTGACTTCCCAGCTGCAAGAAGCGCACGCGGTTTACGAGAGCTAGCGATCATCGCGCTCTGAAGACTACGTCATGCTGACGTAGTGAGGGTTGAACTGCTTTTCGAACACAGTCAGTGGATTAGACAACATAGTGCGTTTCAAGGCGAATATTTTCATGGGTAACGTTAAATAACGAAACCAGCTCCTTGCAGGATGCATAACCACTTTTCCAGCCAGGTAAAAAATACTGTTCGCCTATACTAACGCAGAGTGAATCACTCGCTGGCAAAGATGACTCCTCTACAGAATAAAACATTTGCGAGAAGAGCTGAGATCTGATGTGCCATTTTAGTTTTTGTTTTTTTTTTGGAGGGGGGGAGTAGGGAGGGGTATATTTACCCTTGATTACTTAGAAGCTTTTGCTCTAATGAATGCGACCCCACTTTTGACTTCCGCATGCTACAAAATTTAGATAGACGTGATCGCAATCACCTGCACCGAATTCGCCTGAACGTTGCTTCACTGCATTCTATCTTAGTAAATTGGGTGCACCAAGTAGCCTTCTTTGCCTGACATGTGGCATGCTCGAGGATCTTCAACACTTGATCTGTCGCTGCAAAACCTTTAGGACTCCGTCAGGATGGTCCTGTGGACCTGGAGCATGTCCTTGGACGCCGGAGTGATGCGGCTTCAGCAGCGCGAGAGAAAAAGCATTACTAGTTTCTCTTAGGAATACGAGTTCGGTGAACAACCTTTGATAACCATATATGTTAGTGAGTGCGTGAGCATTGAATATGCTTGATTTCACCTCTCACGCCTTCTTTTTTTTTCCCCTCTTCTTCATCCTCTTCTCTCATCTTCGTCTCATCTTTCCCCCCCACCTTGAATAGCATGCTAGGCTCACAACTAGGCAGACCCCTCTTGTATTCATTATAGTCTCTCTCTCTCTCTAATGGATGCTTTTACCGTGAGCCGCGGCAAAACATAACTTGCGTTATCAACCAGCGCCTGCCTGACTGTGATTGTATTGTTCTTCCTCTCTTGTGATGGTCTCTAAATTGGAGGCCATGTACCTAGCCTTCCTATGTTTGTTTCTGCGGGTGTGCGTTTCCGGGCGTGCATGTGCAGGACGCCTTTAACAAGCTTCCCAATTTGCTGCACTTAGGTCGAAAGATCATCACTTCTGTCGAAACAGAATGACGATAATGCATGAAAAGCATGAGGCAATAAAATCTTGGAATTTATAAAATGGCAATCGTCTTTTGCGCTTTTGTTCTTAACGCTAGCATTGAGGAGCTGTTATCAACTAGCTGTGCAGCCTGGAATTTCCTTTCAAAGTCAAATTTAATGATGTTCCGCGAAAAAAGATGCGCTTAGCTTGACAGCAAACAACTGTCTTCAGAAATTCCCCGTGTGCGCCAATTTCTACTACGACCTCAAGGAATGCTGTCCTTTGTAGAAAAAGGTTGCGTGCAGCAACCACATGAACAGGCGCACGCATGACCCGTCATGAATTAATTCTATTGCAAGAATGCCATGGAATCAGATTTCCAGCTCGACTAGTAACGTAGTGAGGGAAACTAGCCTTTTCATCACTATGCACAACCTCTAGATGTCCTTAACTGTGCTGTTTAGTTTCATTTCGAGCGACCACCATTGAGTAAAATAAAACTCATGCTCGCACCGCTCGGTCGGGCACTCGCCTGAATATTGCTCCTGAATGCCATTTTTTCGTCTGACAGGTTAGCTGACAAAGGCCAGTTTGGAGGGAAGAGCGAAGACCAACGGTTTCAGCAGTGGCGAGAGATGTGTCCGACGCGCGAGCGAGCCCGTGAAACCGAAGCGCCTATCATGTGGGGTAGGCCATTTCGCAGGATTGCGATATCGGTAACGTAGCGTGAAAGGGGCGCTGTACCTAACGGGTAGTGATCAGGGGAGGAACGGCCTCGAACCAGGGTTTGCCAGGGTGTGGCTAGAAGACATGCCCATATTTGCAACCTCGGGGCAGATTTCCTCATGATATTTAAAACGCGAAACAAAAATCTCTCCGCACTCTCGGGAACGCGAGCCGCGCTGCTTTTCTGTTAATTCGAGGGATCACCGTCCAAATGGCGGGGCAGCAGAAAGCACAGTTCTCGGAACCCGCTCGAGGGTCACAACTTGTAATTCCCTCCTACGCAGTTTTCTAGCTTATCAAAGCCTCGTAAGCTCGATAAAAGTGACATACTTTTTGTCTCTAGATTTTAACCTATCAGTCTAGTCAGACTTACTATTTACCTTTAGTGTCCCAATAAACTACAAGGTTTCTTCGCTCTAGAAGTGAAAAAAAAAAATGAATGACAAACGCGTTCAAATGCTTTCACAAGGTTGATCTTAAGCAGAGCAAGCTGCTCATGACAGCTGGAGGAATATTCAAGAATTGTACGCGCAGAGGGAACATTAATTTGAATGGAGCGGCCTCTCAAATCGCACGTCTGGTGAGATCCAATGAGCACCGACATTGCGAATTGCAGGCGATTTGACAAGATTTTAGCAAAAATTTTGTAATCCATGTTTGCCAACGTAATGTGCCTATAACCTTCTACAGAGCGCAGTTTTCCTTCATCAGTACTCCGCCACGAAGGCTCAGGGTTTCAGCATGAATAAAGGCGCATCTAGTGAATGCTTGGGTTTCATAAATAAAATAAAATAAATGGAATGTAAAAATAAGAACAGAAACAAAAATGAAAAAAATATGAAAAATGACAAAAATAATAAAAAAAAACATACAGTGCGCCAGGAAAGGCTTTCACCTCGCAGCACTTTAGACAGCCAAAGTGTCCTTCGAATTTCTTGCCTTGCAAGCACATAAAGCGTCTGTATCTTCATATGAGAGCTGCAGTATAATAAGAAACTTTATTTCCATTTGATTATTGTTCCTCCTAAACACCTGAAAGACAGGTCCCGACAAATGCGAATGCTTAAAAATTGTATTTTAATCCAGCCAAGCACTATTTAATCGACACGCAAGATCACCTTATAAGAACCACCATCAGACTTTGTGTAAGCCTCTTTGGCATTTTAATTTTATGTCTGGAAGGTATCTTTAATTCGATATTTAAAGACCGGCGCTAGCAGTGTACATTAGCCTTGATTTAGAAAATGTTAATCCTTTATATACCCTGGATTGTAGTAAGAAATAACAATTGTATATTGGTCCGTCACCACAACAAATATTACTATGGTGCTTTTTGATGTTATTACACATCTTAATCTGACCGAGACGTTTGATGCATTCTTCAGCACTTAAACCAAGCACATGAAGAAACCCACCTGAGGCTCCTTGAAATCGAGGTAAGCTTTCACAAAACTCGAACAAGCCAAGACCTGTGCTCCTTTCAAAAACATAGCTCCTAAGGAATAAATACTCCCGGACAGGAAACCCCAACTCACTCTTGTGCTCTAAACTGAAGAGGAAAAGGGCATATCGTGGCGTTTATGTAATGTTACGTAGGGCGAAAATAATTTTTTATTTCCTGCTACGCTGACGCCCCCAAAAAGTAACGCCATTGTATACGCTTTAGCGCCCTGACCTGCTAAGAGTGTAGAAAAGATTCGCTGTCCTATATTCTTGTCCAAGCTAGAGTATTTTAGCCACTGCAAGCTATTTGCTCTCTGCTTTTAACTTTGCAATTCAGCCTGCATCCTAGAGTAACACTGCTTCAAGCTACACACTTTCATTAAAAGCAGCCAATTTTGCTATTAAAGCGCTGGTACTGAGACAAAGAAACGTGGATCTTAATCTAATCTGAATGGCCCGTTTATTGTGCTCAGGTGAAAAACAAATTTACTGTGCGTTAGTTACACCAAATATCTTTCCCGAGAGCAGTACTTTTCTAAAGTTTGCAGCCAATAAAGAACAACACACGACAAAACAGCGTGCGTCAGAACACCGTACAAAAAACAGCACGCGTCAAAACGGCAAGCAGAACAAAACAGCACAGCGAAAAAACAGCCCGACGAAAAAGGAGCGCACGGAAAAAAAACAGCACGACGACCACATAACAGCACATCAGAGTACGGTGCAGCGCTGCTGCTGGAGGAGTAAACTATCATAGCCATAATCGCAAATGGTAAATCACAACACATACGGCAGCGACCTTTGGAGTTAGTGAGTGCTCGTTTTACAGTCTCAATAAAGAACAGGGCAGAATAATTTTCACGATCTCAGATATCCACTTTTTTCTTGCCGGTAATGGAATGAACAATGCTAATGAAGTTGTACTGGAAGCATCGGTTTTGCGGGTTGACCATCGTGATACTGAATTCTGGTAAATACGCCCGATGTAGGGCTCCAGATGCTCCAAAAGTTCTTATTCTTCAAAACTCTTGCCGTCGACAACTGAATCTTCAGCAATTTTTTTTTTTTTTGAGCGAGCTACATGGTCTTCACACACCGAAAAAAATCCAGTTTGCGATGCTTACTTTTAACTTGGCAGGATTCCCCGAGCCAACATTTTCAGGTTGTTTGGCGTTTAACCAGGGAGTTGCGCAGTAGTTGTCTGAGGCTGACAGGCAGTTTACTTTGCGAGATGGGATACACGACTGACCTGAAAATTCATGCATCAATGTACATTTGTTGAGCCTAATTTTACATTAAAGCTCTTCTTTCACATCGAATAAAATTGTCTCCAAACAAAAAATTTCTCAACATTTGATCAGACCTACTTTTATCGCTTAGAAGCCAATTTTATTCGAACATCAGTTTTCGACAAATTTGAGCCTTTAGCTCACAAACCACGAGAAACACCTATCAAACACACACCTAACCTAACAAACACATATAGGAGTCTACTGAAGCAGAGTTATAAAGTAAATGTAAGGAAATTTCGTTTCCCAGGTTTATTGTTTTTATTGCCTCTTAATTTTGGTTAGATTAAAATGTACATTTGAGAAAGTAATTTGAGTGCTTGCACAAACAGGTGTGCGTTGCGTTTAAAGTATTCTACTTAAGCAGTACATGTCCAGCGTCATGAAACCGTGCGGCAACAGCAGCTGCACTCCCTAAGTACAGTAAAATACGTACTGCATTCATCAGTGCAATATAGCTGCGCTGCCACAGGGGCCCTGTGGCTCTAACCATGAACCGACTAGCCCAACACCATGTCTTACTTCAAATAACCAGCGCTCATATGTTCTGATCACGTGGGCGAGAAAAACAATGCGCAAGCAAGCTAGATTCCAACTCCATTCTAAATAGCTCGACCGAACTTAAGTTCGTTTTGTATTTCGCATGTTAGGCTGACGTAAGCTTCAATAATCGAGCATACCTTAAGATATCTGCAACCATTCTTTGTTTCTAAACCAAAATTGCGAACAGATTTACTTCAAGTAGCAGCGTTTCAGCAAAAAAAAGTTTGCTTGCATATCCGAATTCTATGGCATTAAACTAAAATCAGACATCTGCTGTCTTTTACACACTTTAGTTGTCTTTTTTTTTTTGATGCAGCTATTAGGTGCCATTTTGATGCTTTCGAATTTCAGAACTTATGGGTCAGAACTGTACGAAGCAGAAAAAAAAAAACTATAATACATCGAACTGAATACGAACTAGAGACTCGCTAGGCTTTTCGATGCCTTCCAGCACTCGGCCACTGCAGCTTCTCGCTCTCCCTCTTCTAACTGGTAGCTTCTCTGGCTATACATTGGAAGTCGTCATCACCGCGAATTTTAGGTATGGTCTGCATCAAAAGCAGCCAAGGAAACCGAGCATAGCTAGCAAATAAGACAAAATAAACTTCCCGGGACATTTGACCGCAGAGCGCATGCCAGGGTCATTTTACTCTCAGTTGCTCAGTTACCACATTGCCTTACAACTTGAAATTTTAGAACGCGTTTTTTGTCATGCACAAGCTTTTTAAAAAAGCCCTATATCTAAAAGGGAAAATGTGCAAGTTAACTCTTTCCGTCTGGTTTCATCATGGAGCAAGTTCAAGTCTTCAAAACTGCAGCATACTACTAACCAGGCGCATAAACCCATACTGCGTAAACTTTATACGTTCTTCGACTCAATTTTCGTCTGCATGCAGGAACTCAGCTAATTGGTCCATGTACGGTATGGCTTCCATGGTCGTTGTAACATTAACAGACCGGAAGAGAACAGAGTGGGTGAGGGAACAACAGCGGGTTAATGACATCACGATTGAAATCAAGGAGAAATTGGCTTGGGCAGGCAGTGTATGGGCGAAGGAAAGATAACCGTTGTTCGCTAAGGATAACGGAATAGATTTCTAGAGAAGGCAAGCGTAGCAGAGGGTAGCAAAAGGTTCGGTGGGGGATGTGTTTAAGAAACTATCGAGGATAAGGTGGCTGAGTCCAGCACGGGGCAGGTTTAATTAGCGAGATATGGTAGAGACCTTTGTCCTGTAATGGCGTAGTCAGGCCGATTATGGTCAAAATGGTTATTCATGAAGATTAGTTAATGATGATCAGTTGAACCTACGTCACGTCACCTTGTGGCGCCGCCCCAACCTGCCCACCGGATCGTAAGCAAACTGACCACCGTGGCTGCCGACCCGAAATACGCGGGTTCGAGCACGGACGCTGAGGCACAATTTCGATGGAGGCGAAATGCTAGAGGCCCGTGTGCTGTGCGATGTCAGTGCACGTCAAAGAACCCCAGGTGGTCGAAATTTCCAGAGCCCTTCACTACGGCGTCTCTCATAGCTTGAGTAGCTTTGGGACGTCAAACCCCCATAAACCTAAATCCATCTTCGCTGGCTGCTAACAAGGGACATAACGAAAGCAGTGCGTCAAGTTTTATTTAGTGACAGCCTTCCTTCAGTTGTTCCTTTTGCATGCAGAAGGTGAAAACACTGTACAGCACGCATGCATTCCTATAGTGGGGTAAGATAGGTGTTGTGTGGAACAGGCTTAAATTGTTTTGGCTTATGAAATTACAGCGCCATTCCATCAATCCGCAAGAATGCGACGATTCCAACTGCATTCATTCAAGGTGAGATTATGCTAAGTCTGAAAGGTTAAAAGATCTCAGCAGAGTCATTTTTAGATCATGTTTCCCCTTCTTCCTCTTCCGTCCTCTTAGCCGGCCAGCAGCAGAAGCTTGTGGCCCTGCAAGAGAAGAGTTCACTGGATTCACAAGCTTGTATTGAAATAGCATTGCCGTGGCCCTGCTGCAGTGCTGGTGCACAGTGGTTCGTCCTGCATGGAGATAATTGGACGCTAGACCAGTCGCTAGACTTTTGTTCTCGTTTTGAAATGTTTCTACGGCCGCTAAGATGGAATTTTGAATGAGCATATACTCGTCCTGATGGATACGGTTTTGATCAGTTCGTATGCAGATGTTTTAATCGAGTTTACGGCAGTTTTTTTTTTGCAAACACACTCCTTTCCCCGAGCCACCAGGAGTCATGCAGTATGTCCAGGCAGCATCATGGGATGCGCAGCAGCTATCGCGGTCACTTTTTAGGACTTCGCGAGGGTGAAAACTGGGAAATTTTCAGTTTCTTTAGCAAACTAGTGACGTATGACTGTGGGTGATACGGCACTTGCATTCGATGATAAATGTGTCAGCTGATAATAAAAATGATTCCCTGAATCCTTTATTCCTCGCTTATATCAAATAAGTTGAAGTTTCAAGGGTTCGTAATTTTCTGCGAAAATGTCTTTCAAGGCTTCATGGAACTCAAACCGTGTGGTCAAGGAAATCAGCTGAGTCGTATGTTTACGATAACGTTTTGGAAGCACCTTACTACACCATGATAAGTGAGTAATATGAACATCTTTGGTTACCTTATTACATTTTCGGATTGCTTCATTTCATTAAAACTTCTTTCTGGGCGAGTTGCTGTATTCTGAACCTAAGAAATGTAACAGCGCTAACATGTGCAGCCACAGAACGATCCAACATTTACGAGACACAAGGGCTGACTGACTGCTGATTTTTATTGACGGAAAGCCGACACCTTATATAAGGAGAGGAACAGAGGTGGGAAGGATAGCAGCGATACAACCAAGGGTCATAACAACCAGTATCGAAGAACGCATGAGCAAAAAAGCAACAGCAAGAAAATCAAATTATACCAAAAGCAAAAAAAAAGCAACTAAATTTTTGGTCGCTTCTAAGAAGTCGCACTCTGCGGCAAAGAGTAATAAAAACGGGGTGCTAACTTACGTGTATACCATACTTCCTTATATGGTACGCTTCCGAAATTACACGCACAGTCTTGTCGGTCCTCTTATTCTTGCGCCATTCATGCACAAACTTTTCACAATCGCAAGTAAGTGGCCAACAGACACGGTTTCCTTGTTGTTTCTTCGGCTCCCAACTAAATGGGAAAGTTGGGCCCACGTATTTGCAGCGCGAAGAAGCGTGGATGTCAAATAAAACATGACACTCCGTTTCTCAAGTACTCCTCAGGAGTCGTTTAAGCTATTCTCATGATGTGTGTAAAACTTTATGTAGGCCAAACTGGCCCCTGCATCAACGAACATTTGAGGGACCATGCCTGAAATTCAATTAAGTGATTTAAATGGCAAGTACGCACACTTGGTTGAGCATGTTAGTAAATGCAAAGGATGCGTAGCTTAGTTAGGGGAGAATATTCTCGGTAAGAGTACCGACAAGACGGTGTGTCAGCTTGGAAGCGGATCATATATGAAAAAAAAATGGCAGTAGGTGCTGCTTTAGCACCCGTCTTTGTGGCTCTTTGCCACAGAGTTCGACTTTTAGAAGGGACGAAACATTTTGTTGTTGTTTTTTTGTTTTGGTATAGTTTGATTTTCTTGCTGTTGTTTGCTTGTGCGTGTGTTCTTCGGTACTGGTTGTTACGATCCCTGATTGTACCGCTCCTATCCTTTTTCACCTCTTTTCCTCGCCTTATTCAAGGTGTCTGCCTTCCTTCAACAAAAATCAGCAAACAGTCAGCACTTGTATCGTAAATCTTGTCTCCTTCTGTGGCTGCATGTGTTAGCGCTTTTATATTTCTAACATTGCTTCATTTACCATGCTGTTTACAGAGCCAGTGCTAGTACCACTACTGTCTCCATTTCGGTGCGCGTCTCCCGTAAGCTCATTCATGCAGTGCGCCAGTAGAGCGCTGCGGAGAACAACGTCTGCTGGCGGCTTTTTATTACCATTGCTACTAAATACGTAACTGTGTCTGTGCGAAACGAGCATCTGAATGTGAACCCGCCTTTTCTCAATCAGTGCTCTCAAGCACAGTCTGAACCCACCAGATTCAAATACGGTCAAAGCTCGCAAGTGACGCTGTTTTACAATGTTTTCTGCCCTAGGATCTATGGCTTCATGCTTGACGACTTCCATGGGCGTTCGTTTTCTTTCAGATACATCCAAAACATTCTACTTCAATGCAACAATGAGTGCAAACGAAGTAATTTACGTGAATAAGCACCGTTGCATACTCACGAAATCTGAGGAACTTGGTAAGAAATTTCCTCTCTCTGGCTTTTCACAACGAACACGCTGAGTTTCGAAATTAACCGTACTTTGATTCATGTCACATGGAACGGCAACAATAAAAAAAACACGTCGAAGGCAAAGTAATACAACGTATCTAGAAGTATGAAGCCGCAAGAAAAAATAGCAAAATATCACAGGATGATTACGACTTTGTATCCCGCATTATCGTGCGTTAGCTCGATGAAACGGAGACGCATTAGTGTTCATTTATGAGAGTGGATACTCTGATATATCATCGCAGCGGCGGGCTAGTGGTTACAGCACCCGCCTCGTACTCGGGAGGTGCTGGACTCGTATGTCGGAGCAAGCTGCCATTTTAATCTTTACCGGTGGGCGCGTGGGATATGTATTTCTACCGACGGGTTCCAGGAGGTGAATTTTCGCCGCATGGCTACACGAACGGCGCCTGGCTGGGCAATCTCACCGGGCCACGATATTTCTGTGACAATCAGAGAAGCTTATCTTGTTGTTGTTATCCTCGTACAAAGGTGCATGCCTACACCAGGGGATCGGCCAAGAATTGGGGTACGCATATAGTTTTTCAGATGAACTTCTTCATGGGCAAAAATAAAATGATTGCTGAAGAAGAGAAAACTTCATCATTTTTAACCATCAGAGATCAGCTTCATTGTCTTCCCCCCACGGACCGCGATGAAATAGAGACATGCAGTTGCTATATTAGCGTGGATCTACCTCGTATCTACCTCGTATTCGAGAGGTGCTGGGCGCCAGTGGCTGACCCGTTGTGTACAGTCGGCGGATTGCTTCCCGGTATGGCACCCATCACCCAGTAGGTGCCCTGCGGTGAGCTGTAGACGTCACATTTTTCAGTAACAAAGCTAATAACAGCTAATGCTGTAAAAAAGCTTTCACTAACTGGACAATTTGAGCTTAGACGAATCAGGAGAGACAACCTGATCATTTGTGTCCGAGAAACTCAGCTAAATGAGCACTTTTTACGGTCCTTAAGGCTAGTAGAATGACGGCGCAGTGACCAGAGATTTGTGAATTAACAAAGTGAGCATGGCGAGCAGTTACAGCCACATCGCTGTTACTGTATGCAGTATTCAAAGGTTTTACTTTATGTCCCGATTTTCTGACAACGAAGTGAAAGCTAGGCTAGAAATAGCAAACTCTCCATACTGTTCTCGCGTGAGAACGAAACCTGATTACCCGGTGCTTTTTCCATCGTATGCTGGACTATGTTTGTTGAAGTGCGAGATGCAAGGACACCTGGGCTTCAGTTTTGCTCACGTGATCTATGATCCGCGACACTGTCAACTAATTTTGAGACACAGTATAGGAGGTATTCACATGACGTCATCCGCAAGGGGCGCTAGCGGCCGGCGCGGCATTCGCCATGTTGGTGGTCGCGCGCACGTCCGCCGCAGCCAGCCGCAGCGTTTAAATAGCTGGTGATGACTGAAATGTGAGTGTATTTCGCGTCTCGCCGCAGATAATTTCTGTCCGACCCGTAACACCACGTGACTGAGTGAATATTCCGTGAACTGCGCGAAGCAGAAAAGATCGGGTACGCTCAAAAGGTTCCACTTTGTGAAAACGTCGGCCCCCCGTAGAAATGTGGAGGCGCCGGCATGGTGAGCGACGTACAGGACTGCTGCCGCGCGTTGAATTCACCGGTATCGAGGCACACATTGTGCACGTCTTAAGTTTGCTGACAGGCCAAGGAATTAAAGCATAAAAACCTACGAGAGGGTGCAATTACTTGACAAGCGGGTGAGTCCAAGAGAGCCGTGCTTAGGGTGCCGACGGCCGAGATGCCGAAGGCCGAAGTGCCTTTTTTGGAGAGGTGAGTAATTCTAAGGGTCTTTTTGCTTAGCTGTAGCTTGACTTGTTACCTCATGCTGCTTAAAGTGACGTATTACTACTGAATCTAGCCGAATGGCTGCACACTGCGTTGCTGCGAAATGACGTCTTGTTCATTCGAAGCAGCGCTACGTAGCTGCAATCAAAACTGCAAAACATTCTCGCCAAGTCTACCGTTCGTGCTGCGAGCGCGTGACAGTATTTCTTTGACCGTTCTTGTCGTAAAAGTAAACAATGCGGCTATGACGCTTTGCCTTTCTGCTGAAACACCGCCTGTGAGGCTTCAGCAGTTCGCGGACTACAGGCGCTTGAATTATCAATTTCTGCGGCGGCACTTTTGGAATTTCGGTAATTAATCGTGCTGTTTATCCACGATGTGCCCTGCATGACTAGCTGACAGTTATCAACTGATATTAAAAGCTGCAAGTCGTTTACATTCTTGCGAGCAGCGCAACCAGCCAGTTTTGCTGCCGAGTTGAGGCAGCTCGGTTATATCACGGCGCAGAAGAATTCTGCTGCAAACTTCATGCACAATACGAGCTCCACAAAGATAAGTGGTCGCTGACGTATTCAACAACGTACAAATATGTTACGGATCACTAACAGTTCAGGCCGGGTGCCTCACGGCGCACCATGACGCTGCGCGAGCTGGCCTGAAACGACCGCAAACATGGCGCGCTTGCCGCGACGACGCTCGCGCCGTCTGGTAGCGCGGCCTCAATGAATACCTCCTGTAAATTTTGGATTAATGAGCAAGCCGTTTTATGTATTTTAGTGATTTTACAATGTATTTTAGCGATTTTACAAACATTTTCGCGATTTACAACGTCCGTTTTCTTCTCTATAGGATACCACGTATGGGTGTACACTGAATATTATGTGCGGAAAAAAGCGGCCCTTATGACTATCTTTTTCTACGAAGCCTGCACTGACGATAAGAAAATCTCGGTGTACAAAAACTGTCCACAGTCAGAGTACTGTTTGGGGCCAGACAAGGAGGTACCTAAGGAAACCCTTATATCTTCACCTCCCAGTTAGAACGCTTTATCTCAGATTTAAATAAAAGAGTTTTCCAACAGGCATGTCAATAGGTGATTCCTTGCTTCTGCTTTTTGTGTTACTTATTTGTTATTTCGTTCTTCAAAATCTAGTCCAGCAACAAGGTGCAAATAATCAACGTGCAGTTTTAGTATGAACAGATCTCAATGAAAGGCCACACGCGCAATCACTTCTGTCCACTGCTCACATCGGTGAAGCTTTACAGGTTACTAGTTTCGCCAAACACCAAGTGCTATGACATAAATAGGTGAAAAAAATTCTACACACTATTTACTCTTTTGCAGACTTTGCCGCTATTATTGATTGGTACGCTTTGTGTGTTAGACTGCCCTCTTCTCATCTGTATTTTTTTTCTTTTCGTTCGGTTAGTAGAAAAAATCCAACAATTGGCAGAGATAAAGACATTTGATGAAACGTCAACGTTTATTTTTTTTCCCGAGCAGTCGTTTTGACCATGCTCTGCGATGTCTATTTCTAGCCTAAAAAACGTGAACTCAACTGCCTAACTTTAAAGCTGTGGCATGCCACCACCAGTATTAGACATCTTGGTGAGCTGGCACGAATCCGAGACGAAAGACACCTTTAATGTCAAATAATTCTGCGGCTATGGCGTACTACTAGGAGAACGGCCGGGGCTGCGCTGTGTTTCTTATCTGCGAAAGCTTAGTAAGAAAGGGAGCGCAAAAGCTAAATAAAGTTAACGCGCTAGCCTTTACACTCTCTACTCTACAAAGAGCCTGCGCACTTCCGACGTGTTATTCGTAACTGCATAAACATTTTTTTGAGTGCGTTAAACTAAGGCTGCTTGTTAAAACGCTCAGTGAACCTTACTCGCAAGAACTCGCCTATGAACTACAATCTTTATGTTCGGGACAAACAATCCACTTTTTGATCGATGTGTAAGAAGCACAGAACAACACCGTTATATTTTGCTACGTGAAAAATATACAGAGCAGCGGCTATTACAACAAACTACTGTTGCGCACCACACCTCAGCGTAGAGAAATCTAAAGAATTTAATCGTTCCTTTAGAGCAGGGGTTCTCAAACTTTTTTGCTTGGAGGAACCCCAAAAGCCTTCAATAAGTTCCAGGGAACCCCCCCCCCCCCCCCCCCCCTCGCTTTCACTTACCAGCAATGATGTCGAGTGCACTTTTGCAAAGGGAAAGTTGCAGAGGTTAAATGTTTATTGCACAGATTAATACAAATACTAATGTGATGGGTGGTACTGCTTCCCTTTTAAGAGCAAGTCAAAGCGTGGCTCAGTAGCACTCAGAGCCAGTCTCATATCAGCTGCCGGGTCAGGGCCGGCGAGGGTTCTCGCGGAACACAAGAAGACAACCCACGGAACCCCTGTGTTCCGCGGAACCTAGTTTGAGAACCCCTGCTTTAGAGGATGGTATGTCTAAAGGCCAAAGCTAAAAAGACGGCATGTCGTGCGGAACTCGCGCACTATAAAAACATATATAAGTATATCAAAAACGCGACGCTCGAAATATTTACTCCTCTACACCAGCACTTTCATTCATTCTTTTACTACTATCTACTGCCATCAGTTAGACCAGCTTGAAATGCAAGTAAACCATTAAAGGGCAGCTTTAGTTAGTAGGTTCGAGTTTAGCATGTTCGAATGAAACGTATACTGTGGGTTTTCCTCTAGTTTCCGTTTACTTCCATCAAATTTGGCAGCCATGCGAAGCTTCATTTCGGTGAAAGTCGATTTTAAAGTATGTTGTTTCTGTGGTCTCAATTTCGATTATTTCTACAAGACAACACTGCATCTTAGACGTCACAAGCACTCCACGCTTCACTAAAATTCTTAGGCTTGTCTTAGGCCGTCTCGTTCATATTTTTAAAGGACCCATCGTTTCATGAAATTTACAGGGACGCTGCTTCCTTACGCTCTTCGAACATAAACAAAACTGCAATATTGTTTCATGAGTGGTGAAAATGTTTTCATCCTAATTAGCTGGTGAGTGTGTTTTATTAGGAAAGCTATCGTTTTATAAATACTTGTAATTGTTTCAGTTTCGCACCATAAGTGACCATAGAAGAGCCCCTCGTACAGGATTTTATGGGAAGATATTTTTGTCTCTTCGCCTTTTTTATCGCCATTGCTTCATCGAAAACAAGCGGCCGTGTTTGTATGGGCATGAAAAGCAAAAGGTGCCTGTGCGCTGTGCGCTGTGCGATGTCAGTGCCTGTTAAAAATCCCCAGGTGGTCGAAATTATTCCGGAGCCCTCAACTACGGCACCTCTTTCTTCCCTTCTCCTTTCACTCCCTCCTTTATTCTTTTTCTTACGGCGCGTGTCCGGTGTCTTCAGTACCGCGTTTCTGCCACAAAGTTTTCGTGCTCCCCAGAGAAGTCCGAACTGCTCCTCATCCGGCCTAAGAACCGCCGCTCTCTCAGCTCCCCCAGTGCCGTTGAATGGGGACCCGGTACCGGAGGTCCACATCTTCCGCGTATTGGGTCTGCGCATCCAGAACGATGGCAAAAACACCACCCTCAAGAAACTCAAGCAGTTTGTAGGTGCCTTACCCCACCTCATCCGGAGAGTTTCAGGACATCATAGAGGTATGAAGGAGCGCGACCTATGTCGCCTCATTCATGCCTTTGTCCTGAGCCGTGCGCTGTACACTACCCCATACCTACAACTATCCAAACACGACATAAATGCTTTGGATGCCTTGTTCAGCAAGGCATTCAGGGTAGCACTTCATCTTCCGCTCAACACATCCACACACATCACAGCACGCGACCGCCATTTCCATCTCGACAAGTGTGGTATCCAGCCTACGGCTAATCACAGAGCTGTCAGCTTCGGTTCCCGATGACACGTCCTGGATACTTTTGTCATCCAAATTACAATTTTCAGCTGCGTGGCGTTGAGCATTGGGTTACTTCACGCCATAGCATGCGGCGACTGCATTCGCATAGTGAGCGGCCCGGCTAACGCCTTCTCACACGTAAGCAGTCTGAAGTGCCTCTCCCGACTTTTTTAGAACAAGACGGATTCTCGGTTTTACATGCGCTCACTTATTATGAAACGCATTAGCTGTTCACAGGTTTATAAGTGTTTAGAACGAATGATCCAACCACAGTGTCGCTCACAGGCAGTGAACAAATCTATTTAAGGTGAGCTTCATTAACAATTTTCGGTAAAACATGTGTTTTGATAAACGTTTAACAGAGAGATTTCTTGACGCTGTTTAGAAAATTGCACATTTCGCTTAAATGTCCTCCGTCAGTGACAGTGTTCGCACAATGCCAGATGTTGAGTTCGCGAGGTTAAGGAAGTTCACGACGGCCTCGGCGATTTCAGTCTGTTTAAGGCGCTCGAAGATAAAACGCAGCTATGAAATGTCGCCATAGCAGCTGCACACTAAATGTCATAAAGAGCGTTCTGAGCGTGCCGTTGTGCGCTTACTCCTATAGCCGGCTGCAACTCAAGAACGAAGCAGCGAATGCCGTTGAAAAGATGAATTCGAGCCAATGGTGTTGACTAGTTTTCGAGGCGTCACTTTTACTCCCCGTAAACCGTGACAACCATAGAGTTTCTTACTATTACCTAGAGGGAAAGCTGGCAGCCCGTCTATGGGAGTTTGCATGGCGACCCCTCGAGACCACTTCAGCCACCATGGGCGCTCAAAGCATCATGGGGCGGTGAGCTACTTGTTGCGGAACTGCAACTTTTCGCCAAAAAATAATAGAAAAATAAAGCTGCTAGATAACTGCAAACGTCCTAACATTCAATATCTTGTCTAATGATTGCAACAAACGAGCAGAAAAGCATTTAAGTGCAAAGTTTGCCCAAAATAAGAGACGACCCGCTCTCCTATTGGCCAAGTAATGAACACTATAAAAACTAATATTTCGTTATTAACAGGCGCACTTTTAAAAGTAAATATGTTTTTAAAAAAAAAATGTTGTTGCTTAAGCACTATGAGAGGTTTTTAATGGCATTTCATAAAAGTAAAACCTTTGATTAGCGTCGTGTGTCGTCGCGTTTTCACTACTATGGGTTTTGCACATTGTGTTCGCGCGAAAGTCGTCTGCGCACAAACGAACAGCGTTTTCGGAAGAAAACGTCTTAGTAGTGCCACTCCATGCTCCCCAAAAACTACGACTGTCTCGCAACAAGTAGCTCACCGCCCCATGATGCTTTGGGCGTCCATGGTGGCTGAAGTGCAGCGCCGCCAGCTTTCCCTCTAGGTAATAGTAAGAAACTCTATGGTGACAACCCTCGGGATGTATTTCTAGCGAGTCCAAAATAGATTAAGGACGACGTCATGAGAGTAGGTCGACGCCATTGGCTGGAGGGCCTCCTTTGAGGGGCATCTGCCGCTTCGTTCTTGAGTTGTATCCGACTAAGGAACATGTTTCGACGTATTGAAAATGCTGGAGCAGCACCCACGGCAAATCGCGTGTGACTTCACTCGCCTTTTCTTACCAGCGCGGATGAGTGTAAGGCGACCTTGATCGCGCACAGCAGACCTTTGCACCCGAGTCTAGTGGCCTAGCCACTACGTGCCCTTCCACACGCCGTGCCCTCACGCGGTGCATATATGCCAAGAATGATGTGCTGTGTGAGCCGTTGGCGGCTTCACGTTACGTTCATAGGAAGGTAAAACAAAGATTAAAACACAAACTTGTGTCAAACCGGTGCCCTTGTGATTCGTTGAGGCAAGCCCGAAAAACTTACTTGGCCCCTTTGCAAAGCCTTCGATGGTGAGCAGTGGTACGCGAGAGTTTGCCACGATATTTTGTCTGTGTGTACCACAGGTACCCGCACTTTTAAATGTTGTTGACTTCATATTCCTTCTTGCCCCTGCTCTGTAGCGTACATCATTTATCTAGCATGTTCTGTCCTTTTCATAGTAATTTACCGTGTACATGGAGCCCGGGCTGCTTCAACTGAAATGTGTTACACTTTTTTGCCCGGGGCTACCCACATCGTCCTGATGTAAATAAAGACGGCTTGACTTGACATCCGCTACAATGCCTGAAGAATAGCAGAATGCGCTTTATCTGGTGAATCATCATCATCATCATCAGCCTGACCACACCCGCTGCAGGGCAAAGGCCTCTCCCATGTCTCTCCAATTAACCCTGTCCTTTTCCAGTTGCGGCCACTGTATCCCCGCAAACTTCTTAATCTCATCCGCCCACCTAACTTTCTGCCGTCCCCTGCTACGTTTGCCTTCTCTTGGAATCCACTCCGTTACCCTTAAGGACCAGCGGTTATCTTCCCTTCGCATTACATGCCCTGCCCAAGCCCATTTCTTCCTCTTGATTTCAACTAGGATATCATGAACCCGCGTTTGTTCCCTCACCCACTCCGCCCTCTTCCGATCTCTTAACGTTACACCTGTCATTTTTCTTTCCATAGCTCGCTGCGTTGTCCTTAACTTAAGCTGAACCCTCTTTGTTAGCCTCCACGTTTCTGCCCCATAGGTGAGTACCGGTAAGATACAGCTGTTGTATACTTTTCTCTTGATGGATATTGGTAAACTGCCATTCATGATCTGAGAGAACCTGCCATATGCGCTCCACCCCATTCTTATTCTTCTAGTTATTTCCCTCTAATGATCCGGATCTGCGGTCACTACCTGCCTATAAGTAGACATATTCTCTTACTACTTCCAGCACCTAGCTACCAACTGCGAACTGCTGTTCTCTTGCTAGGTTGTTGAACATTACTTAGGTTTTCTGCATGTTAATTTTTAGCCCCACCGTTCTGCTCTGCCTGTCTAACTCATTGATCATGCTTTGTAGTTCTTGTTCTGTTACTTGTTACTTAGGTTTACTGCATGTTAATTTTTAGCCCCACCGTTCTGCTCTGCCTGTCTAACTCATTGATCATGCTTTGTAGTTCTTGTTCTGAGTGGCTTAGCAAGGAAATGTCATCAGCGAATCGCAAATTACTAAGATATTCTTTATTAACTCTTATCACCCACTCTTCCCATTTCAGGCCCCGGAATACCTCCTGTAAGCAGGCGGTGAATAGCATTGGCGAGATCGTGTCTCCCTGCCTGACACCTTTCCGTAGTGGATGCTCGACATCAAAAGCAATCAATAGCCAAATAGAATTCTGCGCTCTAAACATATATGCATTTACTTGTCAGTTTTCTCATACACCAAATTCGCGACTTCAAACAATACTAGTCTGAACCGATATTATCAGTCTCCATTGTGCATATGGTATTTTCTCCTCGAGCAAGATTTCAGCGGCACACAGAAAGAAAGCTACGGGGGGTTATGGTCAGTTCGTGTGTATTTTGAGAACTGCTTCAACAGCAAGAGTTCCAACATACTGTTCACACATTTCTTATAACTTTATCGCATTGCAAACAAGTTAGCGTCGGCTCTGAACGGTTATGTGTAACTTTGTGGTTCCGAATAATTAAACATAATAGTACCCATGGATTCTATGGCGACCACGAACAGCAGATTAAGGCTATGACTAATTTTGCACCCTTCAAGGAGTACTTCTATAGTATCCTTTTATTACGTAATAAACGTATTATGGAGCGTCAGAACCACAACAAGTATTTCGCGAACATTCCGACGCAGTAAATACTGAGACATATAATCGACAATTTGACGGCGAAGTTATAGGAGATACAAATAAGGCAGTGTAGCTTACAGAGTTCTCGTAAAATTTCGGATCCTTTCTTTCCAGGCATTCAGTGATTTGAAAGCCTTACGTAGCATTTGCTGGAGTTACAAATATGCGTGCAAAATTCGCTTTCAGCGCTTTCGCTAATTGCCTTCATGGCGTGTCAAGCGAACGCCAGTTCTCTCTTTTGTGGATTTAAGTTTTACCTTCAAAAACTTAATTTGCGCGCTATACCACCGCGGCAGTTCTGCACATGGCAGTCGTACATAGTGATACATAAAAAGACAATTCCAATAAAAAATGCAGCTATGCATCTGGAATTCCAAGACGAAGTGAAATGTGCGAACATTAATTACCGCACCAGCCAGTCAAGAGATGATCCACCAGGCAAACTCCGTCGTTCCATTGTTAAGATACAGCAGCTGGCGTGCTTGCCAGTGCGTTTACCCTGTTTCACTTGCGTTGATTTCTTTGCAAGCGTGCAACCTTTAGGCACTTTGAACATTGCTTGTGCAGTGACTCCGGTAACATGCGCCAAACGGCGTCGGTGGTAACGGCGTTCCTACTTCTCCTTTCGTTTAAAGCGCACAAAGCCCACACGAAACGACCCTGTGATGCAAAATTAATTTCAAGACGTCTTGGATACAGCCCGGATGCTTGGAAGGTATGAATATATATTGCACTTAGAGAGGGATAGCGACAATTATGCTTTTGTTTTGGAGAGTACGTATCTACATTATAATTTCTTCATTTTCTTACAGAATGCGGCAGCGCAGTTCTAAGAGCATTTCCTCATCACGCGCTAAGAACTATTCTAAAAACCCTTTTATAATTACCGAGTCATAAGCACCTGATGTTAAAACGCACTCGTATGTGCAACCTCTGAAAACAAAAAATACATGTTTCGACCATTTCAGATGGAATAGCTGTTGGAAGAAAGGAAGCGCAAAATGTCGGTCTTTGCGGTATTTTGGAAAATAAAAAGCATAATGCTGATTTTGGCGTAAAGAAGACAGTACAAAGGTTTTGCCATCTGGTTGCCGCGCTAATATTTTGCGCGATTGCGCAGTCAACAAGAAATATCTTCTTTTCTCAAGGGTCATTGCGCAAGACAATGGCGTCCAGTCTTCATTCTGAGTAAAATTCGTCTGTTTGGCTTTTTATGGCACCCTTGAATTCCTTCGGCAGCAGAAGGCATATTCGTTGCTGAGAAATTTTTTAGTTCAAAATAAAATATTTTTACCCGCCAGAGGACTCAAGCTCCCTACGTAATTGTGATCACGATAAATGAATTATGGGCTCTGAGATCACCGTCCTAAAGTAAATGGTGGTGTGATCTAGCTTCAGCGATCCGCTAACAATAAGTACTGCACATCAAGGAGACTGCTTGTGAAAACAACCATTGCTGGCGATTCTTGTACTTCATTACCTTTTTGCCTGGTCTAACTTATAAAAGTTTTGTTTATAGTGAATGTAGCTCCTCTGCACCCAAAAAGTGATAATCAATTGAGATTGGGCGGCTTTAATTTTTCCTCCTTTCCTTTAATATTGCTGGATCTGGCACTTTAACTACATGCTCAGATAGCATTACACATTATAATCTACTTCTGACTTAGCCTTTTTTTCTTTTAGTTAATAGAAAATGACCGCCCACAATATCGTTTGATGTTCCACTCGCGGCCGGAAGGGAGCTTTCAAGCCGACATCAAGTGTCTCTGCACTACATCATCTAGTCCTTCTCCCGGCGAAAAGTGGAAACGTAATGTCTTGTATCATATATCTCCAAACAGTACCACAACGTAAGTTGATAAAATGACTCATGAGCACCAAATATTTGCACGAAGCATTATGGCAGTTGTCGTCGGTATGTGGCCTCGTTACTATAATGCCAATGTGCCAACGGTACTGAGCGCAGAAAGGCAGTACAAGCGCAGAGTTTAAATTTCGTATAAGCCGTGTAAACAGCATTAACCCTCGGAAACTCCAGCGCAAATCTGCGGTCAACAGTAAAAGAGAAAACACTAAGACGGTTCATGCGAAATTAGGTTGCGCTTAACTTAAAAGTTTAAGGCTCTGGAAAATAATTTGGAGGTCTACGCGCATAAACTCAATTATGCGACATTTCAGGAGGAGATCATATGCATCCATTCGTCATTAATGCAGCAGCTACACCCAGTTCATTTCTAAACGCGATCAAGAGTTGATCTAAAATGTAATATGTCTATGTTTAATGAGACCAGCTCAACGAAAATAAAAAATGTCATGAATTCCTCACCGAGAAGTCGCCCTGAATAGTTAGCCTACGTACAGATGTTGGCACTTACTGGACTAAAATTCGTCAAATGCGAGCAGACCTAATGAAGAGGACCCGATTTACAAAGCGCAAATATCATGGTAGAAGGTAGTAGACCTCTTGTTTATAGTCAAACTCTATCCTAAAGCACTGAACATATTGGATAAATCCTGACTCATTATTCGTGCAGTCAGTGCAACTTTTAAATCCGGCAGTCCGTCCGTCCGTCTGTCTGCGTGTCTGCGTGCGTGTCTGCGTGCGTGTCTGCGTGTCTGCGTGCGTGTGCGTGTGTGCGTGTGCGTGTGTGTGTGTGTGTGTGTGTGTGTGTGTGTGCGTGCGTGTGCGTGTGCGTGTGCGTGTGTGTGTGTGTGTGCGTGCGTGCGTGCGTGTGTGTGTGTGTGTGTGTGTGTGTGTGTGTGTGTGTGTGTGTGTGTGTGTGTGTGTGTGTGTGTGTGTGTGTGTGCGCGCGCGTGCGCGTGCTTTCATGCGTTCGTGCGTGTGCGTGTGTGTAACAAATGACATCAATTTGCGCTCTTTTACGTGTCTAATCAACTCACAATCCGAAATCTAAAGCTGCGCAAGGTGCCGAGACAGATTCCAGAGGTATACAGAGGGAACGCAGATTCTGAGCGCAGTTAAGGGCGCAGCTTTTGATTTTGATTACGCCGTGCAACTGGTCCTTGAGTTTCAATAGCCCCTTGTAATTTATTTTTAACTGCATAAATATAGCCTTCTTGCGAATAATTTTTCACTATGCTGCTTTTATTTTTGAAATTAACATAGCATCGCAGAGCTGAGCATGGCGGCTGTTTCTATTGTCCATACCGACCTGTTCCCGTTAGCGCGATTTTTGAAAGATTGCTGCTTACCTATGAAGCACGGTTAGAATTCGGGCTTTAATTCCTAATTCTATTAGCATTCAGAGTTCTCACCTCATATATTCCTCAGCGCCCTCTATCTCCCGCTTCATAATAGCCTCATTACTCCTGCGAGAAAGATGAAACTTTCAAAACAGTGCCTGGACAACGTCTGTTTACGACACATGCAGCTTAGCATGCAGCTTAGCATTGGCTCGCATTCATAATTGCACTGTATTATGCACCGGTAGGATGCTTGCCTTAACTTAGTGCAATCACTTGTGAATTCCAATATTACGCGGCTTTTTGCTGTTAAGCTTAATACATTTCTTTGAGAACCATGTCGGCTCCCTATAACGTGAAACGCCGCAATAAACTTGAAGTGAGTGCAGTGAGGTCTCGACTGGCAAAAACAAAACATAAGTGCGCCCATTTTGCGCCACATGCCAGGCTGTTTTATCAATCTAAAGTTCTGTCCTGCGTGCGATTAACCTTCTTGCCTACAGTGGTGACCAGCCAGACCTGCTGAAGGAAACTTGAGGGGTACATACGAAGACTAACTCCACGCTGGTATCTCCGCTGCTGCTGCAGCTGTTACCCCTAGATGAAGCAATGTTTTCCTTCTCATGTAGCACTAGCCACACTTCATGTTACGTAACGCTTCCACAACAAAACCGGAAGCCTCAGTCAACACACGTAGCATCAAACACATTCTAGAAGACTTCCCTCTACTACACTCCTTCACCACATTTCAGAATCGCCCCCACCCCTTCGCACCCATTCTCATCGCTTAGTAATGTCACTGCTAGCTCATAAGGTCGAACTGGACGGAAGGGGCGGGAGTGCTGCTGCCTCGTGCAGTCCGTGGCCAAGCATTATGCATTTGTCTAGCACACCAATGCTACTGTCGACCTGAGGGCCAGAAATGGCTCGTAAGTACGGCTTCCTTGGCAGCTTCGACCCATTGAAACCTGAAATGCCCCGACCGCGGGGCTTACACTCAGTTTGATTAATAAACATTTTCCGCAACAACAACCGGTAGCTTCTCGCGGCTTGAGTTGAATATCATTGTCTTCATAATCGTTAATTCGTTCGTTCTTCAACGCGACAAATTGGTTTTCAGGAAAAAAAAGACGCATAACTCCCTCACTTCTCGGCGGCCGCCACCTCAGCCAAGCCGTGGAGGCCTCAAAATAAATTTAGAACACCTGGGGTCAATTACCCTACATTTACATCACAGAACACACGTGTTTCTTACATTTATGCGCCGAAAATGTTTGCGAAGGACGCTGAAGGGTGGGAGAGCGGTATGAAATTAGTGGTTTTTGAGGAAACGAAATGGCGCAATAACTGCCACACCTTGGGCGGGAGCCGCTGTGGCAGCTCAGTAGTACCTGGCTGCTGACCCTGAAGACGCGGATTCGATCCCGGCCACGGCAGTAGAATTTCGATGCAGGCAAAATTCTAGAGGCCCGTGTACTGTACGATGTCAGCGCATGTTAAAGAACCCCAGGTGGTCGAAATTTCCGGAGCCCTTCACTACGGCGTCCCTCATAGCCTCAGTCGATTTGTGACGTTAAACCCCCATAAACTAAACTTCTTCGTGGACACTACAACCGTGTCGTGAGGGAACGGAGGAAGGTGGGAGTGAATGAATAAAGAGAGAAAGAGGTGATTTAAACGAAAAATTGCCTTTGGGCAAAGGAAACGGTGCAGTAACTCTATGGCATCTCTGTGGCGCTTCAAAGCAAAAATGCATGCAGAGAGGGACTTTGAATGCACTGTCCAGTAGGAACAAGAGAAACGGTTGAAGCGCGATGTTCAGCGCATTAAAAGCGGCTGATGGTGGAGGCTCCTCAAGAATTGAGTGCAGCTGTCTCCATCTGAGGAACGCTCTGGAATGAACTGCGCGTATCCTGCAATGAATTTCATGCTTGCATCTACTCTCGATTGTCGATTTTTAAAGTATAGATACACCTTGATCGAGCCGCCAACGAAAGCGATGTGGTCATCTGTAATCCGCCACCTTCCACCGCTCCTTTGGCACCATGTAAGCTACTGAGCGCGGTCCCAGGGCTCGCGTAAATTGGGAGAAGGCCATTGCAACTGCACTGGCTTGGTTCAGACACCGCAAGCTTTCTGTGGTCGTCTATTTCTCGTAGTTCTTTGCTATTTAGGTGCAACCGTATGCACGCTGGCGGGATTATTTCGCTCCGTAAGGACAGAAATGCATGTAGTAAAACTGACATTTGAGCGAGTTGGTACAGCATGTTGGAAAATTTCCAGCGCGTACAGGACAGGGACAAAGAAGCGAACACCACAAGCGCTTGTGGTGTTCTCTTCTTTGTCCCTGTCCTGTACGCGCTCGAAATTTTCCAGCAGAAATGCATGGCTGCTGTGAGGTTACTTGACGTAAGCCATTTTACATCTTGCACAGGATAGAAAAGGTGACGAGGAAAAAATTTCTTCTAGCAAAATTAGGCGGAAGGACTTTCAAGCTTCGAAAAGTGCAAAACATTACGATATAAGTAGCCCCGAATGACGTAAAGGCAGCAGATGTAAACATGTGTACCGTATTGTGCGTTTTTATCGTAAAGACTTTCAAAAATTTTCCCGCCTCAACCGCTCGATCGTTTGCGGTGAAACTGCACACAGAGCTTGCGCAATACGGTAACTTTTGTATCATAGCAAGTTTTACAACGGTACTTACTTAGTTGAGACCTGCATGATGCGAAATCGTAGTTGTCTGCGTAGAGATCGTCGAACCAAAACTCGCAGACGCCGTTTTTTCGCTGAAAGGCGGCAGTGGCGCCATCTGTTTTCAGCAGTGAAAAGCGTCACAACAAGGTGCCGCGGCGATTTTGCATATAATATCACCTGAAAGGTAAAGCCTCATTAAATCAGTTGTTCTGATATTTTTTTTCGCTCAGTTAGCCGAAAAAACGGTATATTCAAAGGGCACGCGTACAGTGTAGGCACGCGCTTCATGCAACGCTCACCTCGGCTACCTCGGCGCCTTGTGACGCTTTTCACTGCTGAAAACAGATGGCGCTACTGCCGCCCTTCAGCGAAAAAACGGCGTCTGCGGGTTTTGGTTCGACGATCTCTACGCAGACAAGTACGATTTCGCATCATGCACGGCTCAACTAAGTAAGTACCGTTGTAAAACTTGCTACGATACAAAAGTTACCATATTGCGCAAGCTCTGTGCGCAGTTTCACCGCAAACGAGCCAGCGGTTGAGGCGGGAAAATTTTTGAAAGTCTTTACGATAAAAACGCACAATACGGTACATGTTGGAATGCGACAATATTTCGCTCGCATCATCATCAACATCAGCCTAACTACGCCCACTGTAGAGCAAAGGCCTCTCGCATGTCTCTCCGATTAACCCTGTTCTTCGCCAGCTGCGTCCACCGTACCCCGCAAACTTGTTAATCTCATCTGCCCACCTAACTTTCTGCCGCTCCATGCTACGCTTGTCTTCTTTTGGAATCCAATGCGCGACCCAAGAGCACCACCGATTATCTTGCCTTCGCATTACATGCCCTGCCCAAGCCCACTTCTTCCTCTTGATTTCGACTAGGATGCCATTAACCCGCGTTTGTTCCCTCATGACCGAACGTTTTGTAACTTATTAATTCCATGCACTAAGAGCCAGTCTATCTAGCTTCTGCACTCTGACATAGCATGCAAGTGTAAAACATGGCTGAAGCGCACAAACTTGCTGGCAGCATCCTTCACCCGAGCCTGCGCATCAAATAAAAATCGTGCAAAAAGGCGCTTCAATTTTCAGCGCCTGTTATTAAATGTCCAGGCACGTACAGCCAAGGCTCTTTACCGGAACCATGAAGAATTTGTTTTCCTATACGATAAAGTAATACCCAACCATGCAGTATATAATTATGCCACTTGTTCACACATTTGATGTATCTTTTACCCTGTTCAAAAGTCGCTTTCAAATGCATCTTTTGTTCAGTCGCTTAGAAAGATTTCCTTGCTTCCGACAATATTAGTTTAATTATATTCTTGAGTGCCTGTATAACTCATTACTAAAAGCAAAGATTTTGATAGCCAATGGCGGTGACCGCTAAATAATAAAGCGCAATAAAGCCTATTAAACTGTATTATATGCAGCAAACTCATTGTTCATTGATTGCGAACTCGTTTTTACTATGTTTCTTCCACACATTTGAATTTAATTATTTTAAGTAAGTGAACTCATGGCGGCAGCAAGAGCAAAATCTAGAATGCTCGACGGCACAATTTATCTACGTAGCTGTATAAGATGTCACGACAGCTGCACTGCTTGCTCCCCATACCAAGGGAGCGCACGCTAGTGGTGGAGTATTGGCAACTTCCAATCGCACACACTTAACCGACCTTTAGCTCATATCACTTCAAGGCAAGAAATTCTCCGCTGGCGCACTCGTTCCACACATACACCCCATACGTTTTTACTTTCGGCGCAGAAAGAACGCGTTTCAGCGATGATATGTTGCACGTTTTTTTGTTCATACACCTGTCAGTCTGCTTTTTTTTATATGCGTTCTTCAACCAGACTAACCGCTATGTGTGCACAGCATACTTATAGGCAAAAGAGGCCACAGAGCGAGCGAAATCCATAAGGAATCATGCGGACAGTGTGGAGCACGAAACGTACTCGCGTCGTCTTTGTGTTGGCTCGTCTTTCCCACCATCGAACGCTTCGACTCCATTAAGCAATGACGGTAGTTTAACACTCTGCTTCACTTAGCTGCAGCTACTTTATGTTGTAAAAAGTAATTTAATACAAGCGCAAAGGAAGCTAATTAAAACTTTCAGACGCGAGGCGGCCAAGCACTCCTTCCGTTTTCTGAGTCTTCCTTTCTTTCAGCCCTCATTCATTATAAATGGATTACTTTATAATAATTCGGGTCTGTTGTTCGTTTGATTCAGCCTAGTTAAGCACCAGTAGCTTCTATCTTCTCGCATGTTCTAAAATGCTCACACTCTGCTGAAAGCTGCGGTATAATTCGGGCGGAGTATCGTTCTGGTTGTAGACAGTTGTAGGCGCCTTAAATATTAGGGAAACCTTAACCCTTGTTACGCCACGACGCCACGTATGGAATATTCCACCTGAAGACGCACTTGTTGCATTCTTTTATCGGCAAAGTCCGTTCTCGTGTATAAACTGCTTCGCTCTTCAGTCTGATCTCTGAAAGCTCTGTTGTCATTTTTCTTAAAGCTGTGTGCAATTTCGAGCAATAATAATTTGCAATCAATTTCTTGCAGGCTCCATGGAGCTAAAATTGTGTCGTCAAAAAAATCAGACAAATTTTATGTATTCGATAACGTTCTGGAAACATCTCACCATACAAAGACAAGTAAGTGAAGCGAATGGTTTTCATTTTTTGCTGATTTCACTGACTTTTATATTTATCGTACTGTTTACAGCCGCAATGTCATTTCCAATATTATAGTTGCAATTCTGTGTACAGAACGCGTCAGGTGCATTTATGCGGTGCGTAACAGAGCAAAGGAAACGAATCTGAAGGCAGCTCAAAGTTTATAAATAGAGCAACTGTGTCTGGTGAAGTTATGAGTGTATTTGGCGGCACTTCGCACACAATCCGACATCATGAAAACTACAGGCTGTGGTAAAGCATAGGAAATTTTTTTGCTCAAAGCCACACTGTAGCTTTGAAGGTAAACCACCTGCTATCTGTGCTTTCATCTCGGCCCCTATATAGAGGCGAAATTCGTGCTTTGAAACTAGATGCCTCATTAAGTGATAGCCACGGGGGCAGCCGATGCGACAGTGATGTGAAAGGTGGCTGCATAGCTGGCGCGGCACAAGGCTAATTTGAGATGAAATCGAGCAGCCTGTAGTGGACGCAGCAAGGGCTAACGATGATGAGGATTTGTATCGCACATTTTTTCAACTTACTCAGGCTGTTGAGCGCTGTGAAGCTGTATGGTTGGCGTCACTTAATCAAAAGCAAGAATAATACAGCTGCAAAAAGTTGATGGCGTTTCAATATTCTTAGACACCATGGCCATCGCGTTTGTACGTAACGTTGGGCACCGACTTCGCACAGTAGCAAACAACTGTCGTCCTATGGAAACGGCCTTAAAATTCACACCCTAAAATACTAGCACCCTATCTAAATTCTGCGGTGCTGCATACTTATTGTTTACACAAGGCCTCTTGTAGCAATCTCTGCGTTAGGATACGTAATACTTAAAGTGACTTTCATAAACATCTCCTTCTTCAGCTACATCCCTATCCTTCCATTATACCGGAAAGCCCAGCGACAATGAAGTAATTTATGCGAATAAAAATCGTTGCATACTCATGAAATCCAAGGAACTTGGTAAGGAATTTTCTGCATCTAAGTTTTACTCGCCAACCCTAGTTCTAATCGGGTCAGGTATCAGACCAATAAAAATATATTTAGTGGCGCAGAATAGCATTATGCGCTTATAATGCCTCCGCATTAGAAGCTTTAGCGCAATATATTGCGATCTGTGTAGCTGCGAAGTTTTTGGGCGTACTTTGCTTCTTTGTCGTTCGTTTTGAGCCAGTCAGATGTGTAGTTTATGTAAACTTGCAGAGGAGTACAATGAGGCAGGGAGGACACTTATAACGTGGACCTTGTAGTGTTTTGAACGCGACTCGGGGTTCGTTCTTCTTAGTCACTGTTTAATTTTATCACCCTTTTTCTGTCATTCCTCGTCATTTTCAATTTTTTTATAAATAATTTTTGGTCATTCTCATTTCGTTCGGCCATTCTTAGTCATTATCCGTTTTACAAAGTCGTTTTCTTAGTTACATTTCATGAAGGGGGGGGAGGGGAGAGGGTTCTTTCCGTGGCACCTTCCGGCCTCTCCCTCCTCTCCCCTACAAGTGGAGGAGGCGATTTCTCTCTCTAAGCTTTTAAACCTGCCTACCGTGGCAGATGGCTCTTCCGTGTACACAACCTTACATAGGCCGACACCTGTAGGTGCTCACAATGGGGTTCTAATGCTGATGCATTGTTAAGTGGGATAGAAAATGATCCAATGCATTTAGTAGTATCTTGTCGCGACAAAAACCGCTGCTTCTAATAGGTGATCTAGCTTACGTTTTAACTATGAAACGTGCTGTAGACAGCCTTGCGTACGCTTAAGTTTCGAAGGTAAGGCTAAGCACTCGCTCTAAGATGACTTTACAGGTAGTGTGAGCTCATGAGGCAATGGTGCGGGATTTGTGAATTAGTACAGCGCCTATGGCATGGAATCACAGTCACACGATTCTAACGGCGTTTGACAGCCACACAGTTATATTTCCATAATTTCTTAATGTAGGTGTGGACGGCATAACTCATCCAGCAAATTTTTGATCCAAACTCTACACGTGGCCCGCTCATGAGAATGGTGCTTAGTTGGCAGACAGCTTACCTCCCGCGCACTGGGCCATCACGCAGCGATTCAAAGAACAGTTCCTGCGAGCTAGATGCAATGATAATCAGTATTGTGACTTCATGGCGTGATCATTACTTCCACTTCAATGCCAACAATTTCTGAGCCACAGTATAATTGTGTGATACGTCAGCAAGTGATTTTAAAGGTGTCTGTTTAACACTGTATATTACAAAATGCCTCTTGTTTCTCAGGTTACCACGTCTGGGTGCATACTGCTTATTACCAAGACAAAGGAGTGATACCTTACGAGTGCGTATTTTTCTACGAAGCCTGCACTGAGGATAAAAAAATATGGGTGTACAAAGACTGTCCAGAGCCTGAACACTGTTTATCTTCAGACGGCGAAAGTCTAAAAAAGCATTAATAACTGCACCTCTTAATCATAACACTAAGCTACTGATATAAATAAAATTGGCATGCAATTCGCATTTAAATCGGTGATTTTATGGTTTTTTCTTTTCCTTTATTTTGAATGAAGCTCCACTACAAAACACAAAGCGTAAACACCTAAATATTACGTAGATCCAAGCGCATTGAGTCACCCGAATACATTGCAGTTGCTATTCACGTACACGGAGCTTTGCAGGTCGCTCCAAATGCGGAGCACAACGCATTGCGGCATTAAATAGTGAAAACAACACAACGCCCTTCACCTTTCGTGTAGAGACCTTGCTGCTGTTATTCGTTGGTATTCCAAGTATGTTAGGCTTTTCTCTTGCTCCTTGCTTTTGTTTTTGGGAGCAACAAGAGATCGCCAGGACAAGCAGAAAAGAAGATGAACAGATGTCATGAAGCTGAACACTTTTTGCTGGAGCAGACTGTGGCCACTATGGCCAGGGTATATATTAGGCTTAAAAAACTGGAGGGGACACTTAAGCTCCGCCTTGAGGACATGACCAATGGCATTGATGGATCAATGCCAGTATATGCGGAATTGGTAATTCCCGACTTTACATTTATAGATCACTGGGAGACCCCAAACCACTCCTGGCGCTGGGGTCCAGCGGGTAACCGATGCTTGTGAGACCCAGGTTGCTCTTCCCGAGCGGCCTCTCGCGACCAATCAGTAATTTAACTGCCATGGTGGTCGTTTGTTCACAAGCCAATGGGTAGGTTGTGATGACGCCACAATCTCACGGGACCTCGGTGACCTACCTAAATTGTTTAGAGCGCCGGTTGCTCCGACCGCTCCGGCTGCAAGACTTCAAACGGTCGCCGACACCGACTCCGGGCAATGTTTTTCCGTCATGGGAGTACTAATGCACTCGCGTTAAAACGTGAAATCTCCTACCTATCTCAAAAGCTGCGGCGTTACATGACTGATACATTTGTCCTGTGACCAAGATAACACGCAGCCAATGTGAAAAGCCCGATTAATATCCAGTAATTACTCCTAGGTATACAGTGGCGACAGCGTATTTCGAAGCGGGTAGTTATGGTTGCACATTGTTGTTTCATCTCAGAAAGCTTAGAAAGAAACAGAACGCAAATTCTGTGTAGAGTGAGGATGCAAGCCCTAAGCTGCCTAGTCCAGTTTTAGGCGAAATTACATCTTAATTGGTATCGTAATGGTAACGATGAAATGCAGTCACTGACAAAGTCAAAACGAGACCCTTTCTGTGTTTAAATACGTGACTATCACTGGTCCTTTTGCTATGAACAGGAAACCAATATTGCCTCCAAAGCGCAAACTTCTTTTTTGTTACATGGTTAGTGACTGCATTTCATCTTTTCCACTAAGCTCCCTATTGTGCAGCGGATGTGCGCTTAAGGCACACAATTTTCTTCTTAATGCGAAATGTTTCCTTGTGCGACGTTAAAGCTGCCTTTTGTAAGGAATGCGCCACGAATGATGTGAAAGCGAGCTGCTACGTTCCTAAGGCGAAATCCAAATTGAAACGAGCAGTAATTCGTTTCATCTTTTGCTGAGAGGGGTCGCAGCAATACTAGCTTCATTGTGGTGCAGATACTACAGCAAACCAATACACATGTCACCATTTTTGTTTACTTATGTTGAGGTGGCAGCTTGGGATAATAAAGCGACGACTAGCAAGTGTTTACACAAACTCTGCTCAATGTGAAAGTTGCGCTACCTGGCTATAGCGAGTTGTTTTTCAAGAAGAGCATTAATTATTCCAAGCTTATAGTATGCTGAAGGCTGGAGGTGAAAAAATACAACGTATGCCTTTGCACGAAACTTCTCAAGTTTTTCCAGTGATTTCGAGAGCGAGAAAACACGGGCATGCGTGAGCTGGAGCATCGAAGCCAAGAAAAATGGCACAGATACTACAGCGACAGATTTAAGCGCGCGTGTTTTCGTTATATCTGAAGTACTCACCCTGATGAAATTCCACTTTTCTAAACGTTGTCTGCATAAATTCTAAGAAACCATTGGAGAGAAACTGCTCCTGTCTATATCGTCTGTGTATGCAAGTTATTATTACCCAGCGTGAGAAAATCAGAGAACAGGAACCTGCCCTCTTGTTTCACCTGCTGCTGTTTCACGGCTATGGTACTATTCTGAAAACAATTCACATGTACAAAACACTTAAACTGATTCCCCCAGGCGCAGCAGGTTGCACCCAAGGGCAAATTATTCAGGACATTGAGAACGCTGCGTAGCTTTCCTTTACAGCCACATGGCTCCACCCGCCACGCTGCCATGATCACTTTAATGCTCATAATGTATGTTGTTTAAAATAAGAAACGTACTCAGAGGCAGTGTGAAATGTGATGACGATGATTAGTATATGTTAATGCCGCAATGGTACTTTGGCCAAAGAGCGCCATGGTTGACGTTTTGCCCGCTCGAGTTAGAGCCAAATACCAGTTTTCCCCAGCATATCACCCCAAAGAAGCCGAGCACGAAACCAGGCGAAAGCTCGAACCCATTCTATAATTGATCAGTACCCAGCGGCATTCGTAATCGCAGCCCACACCTCCCACAAACAAAACAGATGCTCAAACCACAAGGCCGTCGCTGTGGTGGTGCAACGAATTTCGTCCCTGCAGAGAACGGTTATGGACACCTCGACCTGGTGATGGGCACCACAACCGCGTCGTGAGGAAATTAGGGGTGGACGGTGAAAGTGAATGAAGAAAAACAGATGGTACCGTAATGGAGGGCTTCAGAATAATTTCGACTACCTGGGGATGTTTAACATGCACTGACATCGCACAGCACAAGAGCGCTTTTCGTATTTCGCCTCCATCGAAACGCGGCCACCGCAGCCGAGTTCAAACCCGGGTACTCCGGCTCAGTAGTCGATCCCTGCAGAGAAGAACGTTTGTTCTACACATACTTCTCTGCTTCTTCTAACGGTTGTGTTAATTCTTGGTGCATATTACGCAGCGAGGCGTTGCTTTCGCAATTTCAGGGCTTAACCAAGCTAAGCCTCTGCCAATATTGTAAGCAGTTGCGCACACACAAGAAAGGACATGAAAGGGGACACGCACGTGTGTCCTCTTTCAGGTCTTGTCTCGCGTGGCCACAATTACTTTCAGATGTATGAAGTACCAACTCACCCAAAATGCAGCGCTTCTGATCTAGGCAGATGTTTAGATATTTATTAAATGCCACTAGTAGCGCTGAAATCCAGCTCCACGTCTTGTTTGACCGCTTGCCGTGCTGCCACCAACATGACTACCACGGCCGACAATTAAGCTGCGCAGTGAAGTGGGACATGAATCTTCGATTGTCTTGGGTATAAACGCTTCATCAAGCACGCAATTGTAATTTTTTTAGAAGAAGATATAACGGAACCTAATTTTGGTTTGCAATGGCAGCAAATGGTCTCGAGGACAAACGCACGGCTGGTAACCGCGGCTTAAGCAAAAATACAACAAAAAGCTTAGAAACAGGATACTCACACTCATGAAGGAAATTCAGCACCACCCCGCAAAAACCACGAGAGAGCAATGGAACCATATCTACGAAAATGTAAATGGCAATCTAGGAACGACAGAGACGTCGAATCTTCTGCGGCAACTCCTTGATCCGGAATCTAACAAAACTACGACTCAAAGGGAAACCACCGAAATTTTAAACAGAGACCCAGGCACGGATCAAGATATTATAAACATGCTAGAGCAGAAATACTTCTGCACAACCCGAGGGACGAAGTCCCTACCCGGTTATAAAGGACAACCTAACCCCATCCTGGACGCTGACACAGCAATGGCGGAAATAAAAGCAGCCCTCCGTAAGATACGCACGACATCCGCCCCGGGAGAAGATGGCATTAACAGTAAGACACTCAGAAACCTAGACTACGCTTCCATCGCAGCCCTCACGGATGTTGCGAACGAGTGCTGGAGGGAAGGAAAACTCCCAGCGTCTTGGAAACATGCCAAAGACTAGGGCACAAAAACTTTACGAAAGATTTTCAGTTCAGAAAGACACGACGCACGTGGACATGGCAGAACATGCAGACGGAGACGCCTTTTCCATGACATATTCAAGGGTGTATTTTGTTAATAAATTCTGATTTTATTGACACATACCAGTTTGATTATAAGCGTTCTTTGTTTTCAGTTTAAAGAGGTTTACTCAACTACCGCGAGACGCAGGCTGCCATTATCCACGGCGTACACGCTGTGAGTGTACCACTCCGCTGTCCGTCGCTGCTCTACACGGCCGATTTATTCTTCTTCTTTTTCTTCTTACTGACAAAGAAAATTTGGAAATGACATTTTAAGGTATTTACTAAGGTAATTCCAAATAGAATCTGGACAACCTTATGCTTCAATCAACAAAATGGTCAGGCAGGCTTTCGTAAAGGATACTCGGCAATAGACCATATGCACATTATCAATCAGGCGATAGAGAAATGCGCAGAATATAACCGAACGCTAAGTATAGCGTTCATAGATTACCAGAAAGCATTTAAATCAGTGGAAACTTGAACAGTTATGCAGGCATTGTGTAATCAGGGCGTAGAAGAGTTTTATCGGAAAATACTGCAGGATACCAATAACGACTGCACAGCTACCATAGTCCTTCATAAAGTTAGCAATAAAATTCCATTAAGGAAGGGCGTCAGGCAGGGAGACAAGATCTCACCAGTGCTCTTCACCGCTTGTTTACAGGAGGTGTTTCGAGGCCTGGATTAGTAACAGCTGGGGATAAGAGTTATGGAGAATACTTAAGTAATCTGCTATTCGTTGATGACATTGCCTTGCTATGTAGCTAAGGAGATGAGTTGCAAAGACTGATCATTGAATCAGACAGGAAATCAGAGTTCACCCACGGCTGGTTTGGAGCGCGCCCTTCGTCGTTCAAGCAACCAAAGCATCCTGGATATTAATGACACTGAGAACAGCCGGTTTCGGTAACTCAAGCCCTCTCCCACTATGTTTTGGAATGGACCATTTGGAACTGCGTTTTGCCAAAGCTGCGCTGCTTGCATTTAAGGAAGAAAAAAACATAGTTAATGAGGACAGATAAGAATGTCTAAGTGCTTAACTTTCATTATGAACTGTTATTTTGTGTAAATTCAAGCTGCGAAGCTGTAGCATGATATTTTTTCTATCTCTTTCTGATTCTCTAAACTTCATGCCTGCACCACGCGAACAGTGAGACCATCTCAGCAACCTGCTAAATTGACTTACAGCGGAAGATTATGCAAACTGACTTCTGTTTGCTTTTTCTTCACGAGTCCACATATTGTCGAGTATCCTTCCTAGCCACCCCACCGCGGTGGCTCAGTGGTTACGGCGCTCGGCTACTGGCCCGATAGACGCAGGTTCGATCCCGGCCGCGGCGACTGAATTTCGATTGAGGCGTAATTCTAGAGACCGGTGTACTGTGCGATGTCAGTGCACGTTAAAGAACCCCAGGTGGTCGAAATTTTCGGAGCCCTTCACTACGGCGTCCCTCATAGCCTGGGTTGCTTTGGGTCGTTAAACCCCAATAAACCAAGACTTCCTAGCCGCTCCTCATGGTCACGCCAGCAACTCATGCTGTGACGTAAGCTACCATTCCCCCCTAGAGGCGCCACATCGCGACGAGTGTACAAACAGAAGCTTCAAAAAGTGCCCTATTGTGAAACGAGTTATATAGCTAGCAATGAAATGGAGAAGATGTTGACCTAACAAGTAGGCTGGTCTATCGCCACGCTGTACTTCAACCGAACTGTTCGTAGCTGTCAGGGATCGCAAGCACTTGTGGCTCGTATGCACATAGCTATTTTCTTCCTCTGCGGTTTTTTTGTTTTTTGTTTTTTGGTTTTTTCAAGAACTACAGAAATGTCAGGTAATTTAGCTATTAAGGCGAAAGCCTTTAATGCCTCATACTGTCGTTAGCAGACGCGTCGGCAGCCGTGTCGACAGACGCGTCGGCAGGAGTTCGACAGACGCGTCGGCAGAAGTGTCGACAGACGCGTCGGCAGCCGTGTCGACAGACGCGTCGGCAGGAGTGTCGACAGACGCGTCGGCAACCGTGTCGACAGACGCGTCGGCAGATTCGTCCGCCTTTCGGCGTCACTGCTTAAAAGGCTCAAGGTTCCAGCATGAATAAAGGCGCATGTAGTGAATGCATGGGCTTCATAAATAAAATAAAAGGAGTAAAGTCAAGAAAAATAAAATAAAAATAAGATGTGGAAATAAAAATAAAAAACAATAAAATTAAGGAAAGTAGCAAAAAAAAAACAAAATATGAAAAATTAAATATAAATAAAAACTAACAGTGGCCAGGAAACGCTTTCGCCTTGCAGCACTTTAGAGAGCCAAAGTGCCCCCTGAATTTTTCCCCTTTTGTTTCCGCATTTACTCGGAGGCTACAAAATCAAATTTGTGTATTTATGCCCATGCCAGTGTCAGTGACACAGGGTGTTCTTTAAGAGCCGTCACAATACTTGCTGTTTTTTTTTTTTTGCCCCGCCGCGGTGGCTCAGTGGCTACGGCACTCGGCTGCTGGCCCGAAAGACGCGGGTTCGATCCCGGCCGCGGCGGCTGAATTTCGATGAAGGCGAAATTCTAGAGGCCCGTGTGCTGTGCGATGTCAGTGCACGTTAAAGAACCCCAGGTGGTCGAAATTTCCGGAGCCCTTCATTACGGCGTCCCTCATAGCCTCAGTTGCTTTGGGACGTTAAACCCCAATAAACCAATACTTGCTGTTTTGAGGTTTGAAGGACCTGACTTCTCTAAAGACGACATTGGGGGGGATAATGTACGCATAAACTGATGCAGCCAAATCGGGGAATTTTTAAAAGGCCAAATTCAGGACAAACGCCTTTGTGGTGTTTTTTTGACCCCTATGATAAAGTACTGGAACTGCTTGCAACCAGCTGCCCAGCTGCAAATTTTCTTTAAAGTTGACCCTTAATAAAGTTCTTTCAAAATTAACATGTTCAACTACAAAACAAACAGATGTTCTCGAAATTGCACGCACAAGGTGATCTTCAAGGATTGTTGGCCTTTGGGAAAGGCTTCCTGGAGCAACCAGATGAATCGCCACATGCTTGACGCGTCATAGACAAATTCTGCTGTATGGTTGCCCTTTAAATCAGCGCTATAAAGTGCTTTGAGTCCGGGTAGAAAGTTAACGCGGAAAATCTTTCGTTCCTACGCGCAAGTTCTTATAATGAACAGCAAAGTTTAGTAATGTGCCACGCCATTTCGATTATGAATAATTTAGAATACTGGTGCTAATTGCTTCGCTGTCCATGGTGCATCCCTTTTTTGCTGTCTATGACTCCAGCTATAGACCACGCAAAGTAAGATTTTCAATGGCACAGTTGCTGCTCGTGGAACTGCACTCTCGTACGGTACAATCGCTAGCGCGAACATCCAAAAGGTACAGAGCAAACATTTAGCTGCCTCATCAAAAACAACCAAACCAAAAACCTGAACTGCGATCTTCAAAAGCAGCTTCACGTGCTGTTAGCTTTTTAGCGCAAAGTCAACGAAGTGTCCGTTCACTGAAAAAAGAAATTGTTGTGCGCTCACATTGGTGGTCTCGGCGCACACATTCCGGCACTGCGGCTGAGGAATTAGATGTTTTGCTGGAGATAAAAGCTCTACATATTTTGTGCTGGATTTCTGTGAGGCTGGCTAGGCCTTGAATGCAAAATATCTACAAGAACTAGACGAAGACATTGAAAAAGAAACGAGCCTGAAAAATACGCCACAATCTTGCCCACATTTTCCTTTCAGGACGTGTATCCTTTGCGTAGCCATTTTGTATTCAAGCGTTGTAATCCGCCCATCCAAAGGTATTCAGTTACTTCAAAAAGCTTCGGCGCCAGGCATGCCCCTGCCTCATCACGAAAGGTTTTCATTACAATTAGCTAGCTTGCTTCCTTGTCATAAACTCTCGCAAATGAAAGATACAAATTTGCCCGAAGCTTCACGTACGGAAAAGTAAGGCTTTACGTTAGCAATTTTGGGGCACTGAATTGAAAGCTTAACGTATCAAGATTTACCATCTGTCAACTTTGCTTAAAACGAACCTTTGATAACCCAGAAAATTACGTAACAGCGAAAGACTGCATAGTAACCCCTCCAGAATTCCAGTAACTGCTCCTGCCCAGTGAATTCGCCGGCCATTATTGGCGCCTCGCTTTCAGATCCAGCACGTTTTAGCTACGAAGTGGCGTCGAAGTGGCGTTGCATTCGAACCATGCAAATGAAAGCTGGTGCTACCTCCAGTTGACGAATAGCAGTCTCGAAAACTTGAAATAAGAAGGTGATTGGCAGGTGCAGTCGAGAAATGAGAATCACAGGCGTCGCGCACCTCGCATGCCCTCCAATGAGCCTGCGTGAAACCGTCACGTGGAGCAACTCAAGATACTCAAGCACAATCACTCAAGGCCGTTAGAAGTGTTTCTACTGGGTACTGGGTGATGAGTGAAAAAATAGCTTCACAGCAAAAAGGCTGGTAAGTTGGGCTTCACGATAAGCTGTACGGTGGCACTTCCTGCTGATAAGTATCCTACCAAAGGGCCCTCTGAGTAATGGGTCGAGCTATTCATTCGTTTTCGCTTATTGCCACAATGAGAAAAAGCGAACTTTTTTATGAATGCACGTGTCCGACGGGAAAATATCTGGAGCGCAAATTGGCAGTTGATGCCTTTCAAGATGCCACCGCCCAGGAGGAGGAGCTCCAGTTTTCCATGTGTCAGCACTTACAATCGTAACGCTGCAAAATGCGGCGACAGAGGTGTATGTAAGCATTTTCGTTTAATAAAGGCATTCTAGCGAAAGCTTCGCCTTCTGCACCACGGAGCTGTGCCTTCAACACGCGGCATGAGACGCCACTATGTTGACGCGAGAGATCTGTTTCTGAACGTAAACGGTGGCGCACATAACTACCGCGATATGCTGGGAAATGTAAAGCGCTACTGCAGAATTCAGGTAAAGTAAGCTGCTTAAAACGTGCCAATATAGTCGCAAAACAATACTGCAATAATAACGCCGAAGTAAACGTGTGCTAGTCGCACCTATTGCGGTAAAAACTTCAGGGGGCACTTTGGCTCTCTAAAGTGCTGCAAGGCGAGAGCCTATCCTGGCGCACTGTTTGGCATTGACTGCGAGACTGTTTGTGCTGTTTGTGCTTCATTTCACTATACACTTTGATTACACATTACAACTACACACTTTGACTGCCGACTTTGACTGCTTCTTTAGCACGACTATCTCTCTGCTTCGAGGAGTTCGGTTGTATCCATGGCTCTCTTCGCAGTAATGAGGTGTGTAATGTGGTCACCTACGGACGCCTTACGCCCCCTGTCGAAGCGGACGAAAACTATTTTATTAGTTGTCGTGTGCTCTAAAAGGGGGCGTTAGGTATCCGTGAGTGACCTCATTACTTCGAATCCGCGCACACCGACGTCATAACCATTTCGACCAACCGAAAAGCGCGGCACCTCTGCTGACAACCTTCTGTCGACAACGATGAGGCATTAAAGGCTTTCACCTTAAAAAGTTAGCTTTCGCACTACGTTGTGGGGCTAAGCATGTGAGCACACGTCAGCCGGGAAGCGATATGGAAATGTCAATTGTTATGTATCTGCGTTTAAAGAGCGTAGCACACTTTAGGATCGTTTTCAGCTTCACCTTACCAGAATTTCAAGGAAGCCTCGCATGACGCTGGAAGAAAAAAAAAGCAGCGAGCATACAGCAAATAAGCGCTGACTTTTATAGAGGATTGGCGTCCTGTCATTTATACTCACCTTCGCCTCCCTTAGTACGCTTCAAAATATTTTAGATGGCTAGTACAAAGCAATGACTAAGCTGAATTGCTGGGTCGAAGTGACTTTTGCGTGTTTCGGTATTCAGAACACCTGTTATAGAAGGGAATAAAATTGCCTTTTGTCTCCTACTTGGATGGCTGTTGACGAATGTACTTGCACGCGAAGCTGAGGCTAAGTGTACCCGCGCGAAGAGTAACAATGGGAGCGTTAGAGTGTGTAGTTGGCAGTTTACTGATTAGCGCAGTTTCGGCTGCCCGCAAACAATGTGATCGAGACATAATGGGATCGAGTTTAGAATTTGTTCCTGACGCTTGGCGGGTACGTAGTCTTGTCTGTTTCACTTTTACTTTCTTGCCTGCGAGAAAAGTGCATTTTATGGCTATAATTAATGCAGGGTGCGAATAAATAATATAATTAAACTCCACAAACCACTTATTCAATGCGAATGACAATATCAAAGAAGAAAGCATTGCGATAGGTCTCCTAAATTTTCTTATTAGCTAAACTTGATATGTATATTATCATGTGCTTTATAAATGGGCAGCGTTTGTGCCGGAAACACACTTAAAGACATGTTTCTAGATTCGAAAAAAACAAAGGAAGAGAAAAAATAGCAGTGACCTTTTGTTCGCATTTGCTCATTGCCTATTTAGGTTTCGTATTTTTGTTTTCAATCAATGCACGCAAATGCAACCAAGCATACAGAACAACATTATAGGGCGCATCTCCGAAAGAAAGCCAAGTCCTCCAGCCTGTGTCTCAGGCATTATAAAATCAACCAGAAGCGCTCACGTCGTAGCTAGTATTTCTTGCTTAGAGGCGCCAGTTCTATTTGCACAGGCTATAGCTGTTAGATGATATTTAATTATGTGCAACGTGGCCTTCGCACATTTGCGGAAAGTTGGTTCAGCAGATATCGTTAAGTACAGCAGGCTCTTCGGCCCAAGAAGCCTTTGGACAGAGTCGTAGCGGCGAGTATGAGCCATTAACGGACTCGCCTTAAAAGGTGGGCAAGCATGACACCGCAGGACCTACAGTAAATTGCCACACGACGTGGAGGGGGTGCGGTGCATAATTTTTTACGCCAGCATTGCTGCAAAGTGCACAAAACAAAATTTCACGTAACTGCGCTAAGTGGCACAACAGTAGTTACTGGCGTTTCGATACATGACAGTTGAGTTGCTAAAAGCGACAGCTTTTAGCAAGGACTTTAGCAACTTCTGTGTAGTCGGACTGTCGGAAAGTTCGACACTTGTCGCTGACCTCCCCGTCGCCAATGCATGCAGGGCATCGGCACTGCTTCGAAAACTTGAATATTTATTTTCGTTTTGTTTGTAATACTCTATATTGAGAAGATCCATATGCGTCCGTTGTCGCCATGTGTAACCGTAGCCTTTCTCATCAGCGTTTGTCCGCTACGCTGAAAGAGCAGTGACCGGGAGGGTTTTAACGCTTAAAGGTGACGATAAACAGAAATCGGGATCGATTTTAACATCCCTTCTTTCATGCTTCTTTTTGATGTTGTTGCTACTGTTCGGGTTTACTGTATTTAAAGTAAGATGAAACGCAAGTCGTAGTACTTTCTTGTGAAAATAACACGTGGAGATGACAGCAGGTGGACAAAAATTCGGGCGACTAAATTGGAAGCAAACTGTTTATTGGGGCCACTTGTGCTAACACCTGTTGCTGTTGTTGTGACGGCTGTTGGCAAGCTCAGGTTGAACATGACTGAGAGCTTTATAGAAATCTTTAATTATCCATATTACTGGTGATCATTGGTAGAATGTCAGATGCCTGATCGCGAAATTCATGAGCTATCTTGTCATTTCTCTACCCTATGCAAGAAAAGTCCCCCTTTAGGACGAACACGAAATGATAAGGCTGTGTGCCGGCAATGTTAAACGAGATCGTAGTTTTCGAAATCCAAAATAACAAAATTTTGCGGGTAAATAAGTATCGATTTTTCGTAAATTTTCAAAAGATGCCACTAGCATCTCCAAAGCATCAGTACCCCACTATTTTTTGAGGCGCTTGGGCTGATCATGGCTTGCGCGAGACATCACGCTTGCCGCGTGGAATTCCGGCCGATTTTCCGATTCACGTTTAAAATCCTTGGACCCAGATCTGAAGCTCCGGCTTCCATTCGGCCTACCTCGACATGAAGAAACTTTGCTGTGTCGCCTCTGGCTTGGTGTAGCTTTCACCAACCACTACTCTTTCGTAATCGGTATGGCTGATAGCCCTGCATGTGCCCTCTGCGGGTATAACGAGACTATATCCCACATTCTTTGTGACTGCCCTGTCTACAACGCCGAAAGGCAGTCTCTCGGCCGTGCGCTGGAGCGTCTAGATCCACGCCCTCTGACGGGAATGAAGATTCTCGGCCACTAGCCGCGGCGATCGTCGGCGGTGAAGGCCTCCAAGACACTGCTCCGCTTCTTGCGGACTTCTGGCCTGCATGATAGGCTGTGACTTTAACGAACACTGACTTTTCATAGTGACTTCATTTTTCTGCTACTTTCTTTTCTCTTTCATTATTTTTATCCCCTAACCCCTTTCCCCCCGTGTAGGGTAGCAAACTGATTATTCTTCCGGTTGATGATGATGATGATGTCCTCAGGCTTAATGGCACCCTCCCTGCCTTTCCTCTTCTTCCTCCTCCTCCTCCTCCTCAACTTGGGCTGATCATTGAATTGCGACTGCACTTCTCGAAGAGATCAGTTAATCTTAAGGTCTGTATGTTTAACAACGCTTGGCAGTGGAAGGGGCAGAAGCTGGAAAGGGAGACGAGGAGTGCTGCTAATGCAAGCGCAAGCAAGCAGAGAGTCTAGTGCATGGCATAAGAACTGCTGCCCACAAGTGCGAAACAACACCGACATAAATATTTTTTATAAAAGAAGCGTTGTAATTTCCAACAAAACGCATGCAACCGAAACATTTTTCAGATCAGTAACTAAAATGATGCTTTATATGATTATGAACTATAAGCACGTAACCAATCATTTTTCTCTTATTCCTGTTTGTCTGCTAACCTCGTTTTGGCGCTTAAGTTCCACTGCATCTATTTGATGTCGCTGGTTCTTGGTTCTAGACAGAATTTTAACCCCCACGTCACGACCCATGTGAAGTGACCTTGGCTAATGTGTGAACACGAGGCAGCCAGTATAAGGATGCACTTCTACTTGGTTGTATGTCATTTTTGCTCACATTACGGCCATTCTTTGAATCCCGTGCTGCTTTTTGAGTAGACTAGAACGCCAAGGGCATATTTTGTTGATACATATCGCAATGTTTCTTCTTATCTTCAGTAAACAGTTTTCAAGCAGAACGGATTTCACTCAGTGTGTAGCGCTTACAATGAGGCATTTATGTTCACATAGAAGTAAATTTATTCCGAAAGCAATAAGGCCAACTTTTAACCGCCTGCGTTGCAAAATAAAGTAGGAACTCTTGCATTTTCCCTAAACCGTACAAAAGTCACACTACGTACATAACAGCCAAAGAAAAAACTAGAGCAGCTCGTTTTCTGCCGGCAATTTTCACAATTTCGTAATTGCTTTTCAGCTTATTACGCAACCAGACCTGAAATTCAATTTAATGTTTGTATCAGAAAGCGTTTTCAAGGACACAAACTATAGCTGCCTTACTACATTAAGTACCGAAGATGTGCCCGGGAAGACGTGGCAGAGAAAGGTAGTCTACAACACTTTCCCGGACGATAAAACAGTGTGAGTACAAAACATATCACGTGGTTAGACGAACGTGGTAGTCTGTGTTCATCGGGAACTGCTGCCGACAAATTGAAATGAACAAAGGAGAAATTGCTTCGGAACTCGTCTTAAATGCCGGCTTGGAAAGCCGATTAAGTTTTTAGGTAAAATTGCAGAGGAGAAAGCAAGCCCTTTCTCGAAGAAAAAGGAGCGCCGGCTACAGTCGAAATTATGTATGCCCTGTCACGAGATTCGCTGCAGCAGGCTGCAACTGAGCGGGTGAATGAAAGCTGTTGAGTCGAACCACCGACTGACCTCCAGCAAAACTTAAGGTAAATGTCCTCTGACGTGCCCGTCACTACATGCGAATGCGGTTACTGCTGCGCAGATGTTGTCGTTACCTTCTAATTCAAAGGAAAAATAAGTACCGTTGTCCTTTAAAGACATAAAGGCTAAGGAACAGGGGCCTGTTTAGTTTTCTAAAATATAAAAGTGTGAATCTCGTGAACCTCAAACTACTAGAAGCCTCAGGTTCAACCGGTATATCTTCTCCTCATTGCAGCCTTAAAATACATGAAACGTAATCACCCTTATATGACCCAGCTAGCTACCTGCGCTTGTCCTGTTCCTTATGTGTTTAGTCCGTGCCTTTGTTGTGCGCAGTAACAGTTTATTGAGTCATGAGCTAGCTACACAGGCTATAGAACCATTGGTTTTTTTATTTGTATTTAAGAACTAGGTTTAATTCTTTTTAATGTATCCTCCAATATGTTACACGAGGGTCTTACGAAAAGAGAGGGTCGTCAGTGAAAGATTAAAGAACACGTTATACACTTTGCCACGTTAGTATCTAATGATGGCAATGAATCTCACATAAAAGTGATAAATTGCGAATGGTAGCATCAGTAGATGATGTTCTTGAGAAATCAATACACATACTGCCATTATTTGCTCTATACTAATATGACATCCGACATTACAAATTCGAAATGTTTATTTCTGCGTACAAATTTTAAGTTTTTTTTTCTTTCTTTCATTACTGGAGACACGGTTACAGACAACATTAAGAAAACATGAGTCGTTTGGTTGCATTTTTAAGAATTACAACGAAATACACATAAAAGAGAACACACGGCATTGGTCTATTAAGTAACCTATGAAGAGAAACGTAACTATTCTGTTTTACACAATATGGTCGGATACAGCTCAAGAGGCAGCAAATTTCTGTAGAGTAGGCCCTCCAACCAATGACATCCCTATTGTCATAACATCGCAATCCACCCTCCCCCCCCCCCCCCCCCCGCCCCCCCGCAACTGCCAGCAACCTGCAAACCCACGCCAGCAGGCGTGGGTTTGCATATTCTCTTACTACTTCCAGCACCTCGCTATCAATTGCGGACTCCTGTTCGCTTGCTAGACTGTTGAACATTACTTAGGTTTTCTGCAAGTTAATTTTTATCCCCACCGTTCTGCTCTGCCTGTCTAATTCATTGATCATGCTTTGCAGTTCATGTCATGAGTGACTTAGCAAGGCAATGTCATCAGCGAATCGCAAATTATTTAAGTATTCTCCATTAACTCTTATCCCCAACTGTTCCAATTTCAGGCTTTCTTAGCGCACCGCAGTTTACTCGTGATATCACCACTGATGGCGACGCCTTTATTTTGTTTTTCATACTATTCTAGTTGATAAAAGCGGCGTTTGCAGTAAGGATAGAGTTTTAATCGTTAGAATAGGTTACTTTAATGATACAGGACAGCTTCGATTTATCCTCAGTGTTCTTTTGAGAAGTGAAGAGGACTACAACCAAGTTTTTTGCGTGATTTTCGAGCTGCAAAGCCAATTCAGTCTCTTCTTCATAGCTAATAAGTGCTTCAGGAAGGAATAGATGAAAATTTGAAAACTATTAACCTCTAACCGGGCGCCTGGTGCTAATGCTTTCATGCCAAGAATGCATTGTCACAGTCGGTTCTATCACGCGAGTATAAGCATTTGGTAATTCCTGAAAAGCCCCTTAATTATTTGTGGCTGAATTATCTACCACAGTTTCTCAGAAGCCACTGTAAGGAACTTTTTCAGTACAGGAAACCTTTAAAGAGATATTCACAGCTTTTTTCTCACTTTCTAACATTTAGGAAGGCCAGAATATTACCCTATAGATATTCACTTTTAGAACCGCCTTACTCTATTCCCTTCTCTGGCGACCACAGAGGCTCCATTAAAGAAATACATCGCTTCCGCCACCAGCCCAACGCCGGCCTCCGTTATCTAATAACGGCCCGAGAGTATAAGTTAAAAGAATAAAACTACTGTGAACTTATCGTCATAACACACCAGATATTTCTCAGCCATGACACCTGTAATGATAGCTGCAAGTTTAACGTATAACTTCGATTTCAGGCAAACTTTCCAGTCTTTATTGCAAGTGAAAAAAACAGACGACTGTTATGTCTACGACGATGCATTCACGGTCATCGGCCCTGGAGGTACTGTGCTGAGTCCCAAATTCTCTCCGTTCTTAATATGGTCTCTGCGCTCAATATTTAATTAAGTTATCTTTTGTATGTATGTATGTATGTATGTATGTATGTATGTATGCATGTAAGTGTGTAATATATATATATATATATATATATATATATATATATATATATATATATATATGCGGCAGCGCCAACACATGAAGCTTGTCCTAAGAGCACTGTTGCATTAAAAAGGTCCTGGGTTGCTTATGCTAGAATATTAAATATAGTGTTCATTTAAGTTTTCATATTAGATGAAAAGAACTTGGTGCAGTAGATGTGAAGAGTGCGCTAGTGTGCAAGGGCAGAAAATAGTAACAATAGTTGGAAGTTCTCAACGATATTTAAAGGCAGGGTATGTTTAGAAGAACTTTTTGTTGGGCTTGGTGGTGCATGTGGTGTACGTCTAGATGGTGGTGTACGTCTTGGTTGCGCTACAGTTCTTTTCTTACAGGGTATGTTTACAGAAGTACTGACCTTGCACCAGAAATAATTTGGCAACGTAAGCAGTGAACTTTTTCTCTCGCTTCTTTCAGGTCAGAAAATGCCAAATTGGAAATTCAGGGTCATATACACTGATTTTGAAAACTGCATATTACTGAAGTCGTCGTATTTTGGTAATATTGCTCAAAGTTTTCTCTGAGTTAAGAAATCTGTATGGAAGGACGCCAGAGAGGCTAATCCTATACTCAAATTTAAAACGCGACGCCCAGGCATGCTTGACTGTCATAGCAGTTCGTTGAATGCATAAGCAGGGATTACATATCAAACCCTCTGCAAATATGTAGCCAAACAGTAACGAGTAGAGTGTCGAATCGTGACAAATTCGGCGGTATTTGCTTCAATATGAGTGCCGGGGTGCTGCGTGCAGCAACCTGGTAAGAACGTTGCAGCAAACGTCATGTAAAGCAAACTTGTTTAAGGGAAGCCCTCGCATTTTCTCTTAAATGTCCAGATCTCCTGCTCTCGCTATTCACACAACTTTTTATATCTTAACGGTCATATGCCATAAAGTTGAAACCAATCGTAAAAACACTTGGTCACATATCAGCAATGTTCCGTGGTTTTCCTGCAGGAAGATTTTCTTTTAGTCCAAAATTGCATAGCCTTTCAATGCACTCTTTTTTCTTGAAAAAAAAAGTTTCAAAACCGTTGATTGTGAAGCGCTGCATTTGCTAGCCTCATATCAAAGTTACTATGCATGCTCTCCAACCTTCTAGGCTTTTCTCTATTCTTGACAATGTAATGAAACAAGAATAGGAAAAAATATAAGCTCTCGCTGGACTTCTACATATCTGGGAAATCAGCTAGGAAATAACATTTCTGCATTGAAGGCCAAGTAATGAGGTTCAAAATTTATTTTCCCTTCAAACACAAAATTTTCCACAACAGTTCTTACCTTCGGGAGCACAAGAGATATTAACAAGCTGAAAGCAAGTTGAATCCAAAAATTTAAAGACGGCTGAATTTTTAAAAATAAAGTACATTCAAAGATATTCAACAGCAGTCAGCCAGTATTTAATGAAACCTAGGAAAGCCCGCAATAGCCAAGGAAATCAAGGGGTAGTTAAAACTATGCTACCCACTACTCACAGGCGGAGAGTTTACAGATATAGTATCATATTAAAGTGGATGGATTCTCCGTAACGCTGGTCATGTAGCCATAATCGTTCTTGCCACTATCAGAATGGATGCAGCAACCTAGAAAGCGAATATAATACAAAAAATTTTAAACTAAAGGAATAAATGGTAACAAAATGAAGAAATTTCGAAAATATCAAGCCAGTCAGCTGGTATCAAGAATATCAAGAATACATAAAGGAGTAATATTGAAAACAAGCCTACGAACACTAGGAAAAACCGAACGAATCAAGTGGGAGCTGGAAAAAAGCCATTCGACTAATTCCTAGTTTGAAGCCTTATGAAATGTTGGAAAATGCAGAAATCAGACACCGCCGATGTTTAGAGTGTTCAGATCACTAGGTAGGCGGTACGGTAGCCTCAATTATAGGTGCATGTCAGTGTAATGTAAAAATCAGCAATTATGGGATGATAAGCTCTTCAGGCAGTTACTTTTACCTTAAGAGTACATGTTTGTCACAAATGACGCGTCGCACTTTACAAAAAAAATGTTGCAATACTGAAGTCCTTTGCGAGACAAATTTTCAGAGTACTGCTTTACTCTTCCGCTGTAGCGCGGTAACTTGGATTTAAGAGAAATAATTTCATGCTTAAATGCAATGTCGGTGACAAAGCGGACCTGCAGCATTCGGTGTACACTTCATAGCTGGGAGATATGTTGGCAGCTATTATTTAGAGCTGCTGGTGCCCGACCATTCTGCACAATGTTTAGTGAAAAACCTGTGCTTCTGCGCACTTAAAAATAAAGGACAGTTGGCCGTTTTTTTTCTTGTTTTGTTTAATGTGGGTACCGCTTCAATACGGCATTTACCGTGCGTTGAGTATGTATTATTAATCCCAATCGCATTTATTTTGAGCTTTGCTACTTAATGAAATGCGACGCGAGGAAACATTACAAGGCACTGTGTAAATCTTTCATGCTGTATCATGTTTATACTCAGTTATAAACGTTTTTTGCAACTTTTTAGGATACCAGGTTTGGGCATCGAAGAGCTACATGGAAGAGCAAAAGGAGATTCCTTATATATGTGTGCTGCTGTACGAAATATACTCCGGTTTAACAAAGTATTGGGTTTACGACTGGAAGACTTGCCCCAATGGGACTACTGTAATTCAATAAAGTAGTTTTAGCCTCGTGGCAGAACTAAACAACTAATGCTTACGTCCTTTCTGTCTGTTCTTGGTGCTAAATGTATTTCATAGAACTGCCGGAACCACAATCAACCCTTAAAATGAATTAAAGTGTTTTAATATCCGGTATGTAGTGAACTTCGTATTGCGATAAGGCTTAGAAACCTTCGATTCGCGAGTCGTGAGAGACGGCGGCATAAAGAGTGACTGTCCACTATGGGATCTATGTTTCTAAATGCTGCGTAATATCTTGGGTTTTGCTGATCCAAGGTTCAAGAGCCGCTTCCTCTTACTTTCCGTGCAATTTTATCTCGTCGTTTAGCCCCACATTATATTGGTTCATATTGTGTTTATCCTGCCCCCTCGTCTTAAAAAGTGGTTAGCTGGGCATGCGCATTCAGTTCCTCGAGCTCGTAATTCTGCTTCAGCTTCTTTCAGTTGCAAGTTAGCGCTCGTCCTGTGTCCCTCTCTGGTCCTCGCTTGTCTCGTGCTAAGCCAACCTGCAAACCATAGGGCACTTATTTGTCTTGTCACAGACACGCACAGCAAAATGCTCCCCGGAGCAAACGTTTGGCCATGCCGTGCTGTAGACACCGAAATGTCAATTGCAGATAGTCTTCGGAGCCTGCTAACTCCTGAATATTTAAAATATACAAGAATTTCTGATTCATTTTGTTACGTAAACTAATAACTAGCCTCCGTTTACCATTTCGCTAAAAGTATTGTTTCCTCTATTTCTAATTATCCACGGTAGAGAAGATTAAGACAGGAAAATGGGATTCGAACCACGCAAAACAAACTGAACAAAAGTCGCGGGCGGGGGGGGGGGGGGGTGCATTTGACCTTTATATGCGTCCCTTACCCTAGACGTTTGCGTTATGTCCTGTTTTATTTTCGTTTCTTTGCTTTTGTCATATCCTCTGCATTTTGAGTTAACTTTTGGCCCGCCCTCTCACCTCCGCCTCACCCCCTTTTCTGTAATGCCTTCTTAGAACAAATGCCATTTTAGAACATTCCCTTCTGCTGACCTCCAGTTTTTAAAACCTTGGCGCAGGTCAGACGTAGCACGTTACTAAATCGCCCTTTTGCACTGAAGGCTTTCATACCTGTCGTTCTCAGCAGTAACAAAAAGCGCATCTTTTCCTCTGCCATAGCAACGTCAGCGCGTCGGAACAGACGACACATCTCTTCGATGTACGCAAGGACGGTCACATTTGGTATTTGCATGCGCGTCTCGAGCAATAAGTAGTGTGGCATTTTCTTTGCGAACAATGCTTGTGAAGGTTTGCACGAGTTCTTCCCTAAATTCTTTCCACGTTCGCAGGGAAGCCTCGCGATTCTCGTACCATGTTTTTAGCTTAGCCATTAAGGACGAAAAAACGTACCGCAGTTCTGCTTTCTCATCCCATCCGTTGAATGTCGCCACACGCTGAAACTGGGCCAACCATTCCTCGGCGTCTTCCTGGGTAGACCACAGAATACAGGAGGATCACGTGGTTGCTGAAGAACCAGCGGGGATGATGCAGTGCTTCCCTCCATCTTCATTAGTGTTGCAGATCCACGGAGCCGAACACCTCCACCCGATGTCACGTAGTGGTGACGGCAGTCCAGGCAGTGAGGAAAACAACGAAAAGTTATTCTAAAAGAAGGCTGTTGATGGGGCTGTCCTTAGCCCACAATGAACTGAATGGCTCGGCAGCGGTAAAAGCAACTGGTGTGCTCGGTGGTCGTCGAGCAGAATGCCTATAGCTCGCGGCTGCGCTCAATTTAAAGCTGGTAAGGAAACTTGAGCTACGGCGTGGAAAGTTAAAACAGTTTCCAGCAAGGTAGAATCTGCTCCGCCTGGAAGCGTTCAATCGAGATAAATCTGGTCGCTTTTTGTATCACAAACAAAGCGATAAAACCGCTTGCCAGCAGCTTTGAAGAATCGTCCCCGAAACGCGCAAGCTTCTCGTATAGTCCGACATGCTGTCTCATTGGCTGCGTTTTCTCGCAAGTGCTGTCGTTCAAGTTAAGCACCCTATATAGGTTTAAATTGAAAGTAGTGGCCGCATTTGTTTTTCCAGTCCCGGACTACTTGCTGGCAGGTCTCGGCTTCCGCTCGGACAGGAAAAGCCTCATGGTCACATGACCTACTTGCCATAGGCTGCTTTCGAACACGGCGCCAGAGTCGGGCTCCCCCTCGGTTACCGTACAAGGACGCTGTCATCTGCTAGCAGACGATGCAAGCCACGGCCACTACGACGCCGAAGCAACGCCGAAGCAACGCCGTGCGCTCGATCATGATACTGAGTCGATTTAAAGACTGTACTGTCAGCTTAGCGTAGGTGCATTACAGAACTCAGCTTCGGAGGTATGCTCGCCGCTACTGCTTGCGGCGAAGTTCGCACAAAGTAGCCCAACTCGTTGCGGAAAGGCGGATAGACGAAAGCCTCCGCAAAAATGTTGACAACAAGCTCTATAGCTGCTCCAGTATACGAGTGGTTCACCTGCGATGCTTTCAGGTAAGCGTACAGACAGCATGTGGCAAAACAAGCGAACAAGAACCTCTTGACGACACGAGCAAACAATACGCGCTCGCAGCTCCGAACGCGCGTCCGTGTGCGGTGGATTTCAAGAAAATAAACGAAGATGCAAGAACAAAAAGTCTTGCGATGGCTCAGAGAGGAGCTACGGAGCTCATGTGAAGGTTTAACGCATGATATCGACCTCCAGGGACACGAAAAGCACTCAAAATGCACACGGAATCTAACTTAATATGGCTGCCAGCGCGGCGCGCAGCTATCGTCTGCTGCCTTCTCAGCAGCCCCAAGCAGCCCGCGGACTGCCATAGGCTAAAAACGAACGCGTTGCTATGGCGATGCAAGCAGGTGGGCGGAGCTTTCGGGCTGCCCGAGAAAAACAAATACCGGACTCGAGTCCGCAAGTAGTCCCGGACAGTCCGGGACTGAAAAACAAATACGCCCAGTCCTCACACGAGACGATAAAAGCCGATTCACACGACGGACCGTTCGCCCGCGGCCCGCGCACTACGTGCTCATGCGTCAGCACTTTGAGAGGCGCTCTGCTGGCCGCGGCCTCTCACGGCCGGCAGCGCGCCTCTAAATGTGCTGACGCATGAACACGTAGTGCGCGGGCCGCGGGCGAACGGTCCGTCGTGTGAATCGGCCTTAAACGAACCGCGCACAGCACCAGACGACTGACAACGTGATTGCACACATAGGTGGCGCTGGCGGACTCCGGAGCTGCAAACGTGCGGGAACTGTCTGCCGACCATATATGGTCGGCCGGTGTTTTGTCTGCGGCGCCGTCTGCTGCAGTTTGTGGTTCTCTTTCGTGCGCTTGCTACGGCGTTTGGCAGTTTTTTTTTTTTTCAGAGAATGCCATCTAGGCCACCTAGTTATGACTAATATATTACTGAGCAAATGTAGTACACTCGGCAGTATGTCGGTCTGCACGATAAGCTTGCGCGATTCGGGGAAACACCCAGCGGGTAGAGCGCCTTCTGAGGCATGTCTGGCTTCACAACACACATTTATTGTGGCGCTTTACGAAAATTGCTTCGAAATGACGTAGTATAGCTTGTCAACCTCTTCTTCAAAGCACTCGCCAGTTGTAAAGTAACAGTTGCTTCCACAAGAACTCTGAGACGAGAAATAATTTTCTGAAAGTTTTGCTTACGTGTGTTTCTACTTGCCGCGCTCTTGTTCCGTACCGACAGCAGGGAGTCGCGTAAAGGTTTAGATAAGTTGGTGCGACATGCTCTGGGAAGAATAGCGCGGCAGGGAAAAGCGGGGACGAAAGAGAGAAAACACACGCAAGCGCTTGTCTGTGTTTTGTTTCTTTCGACCACGTGCTTTCCTGACGCGCCATTCCTCCCAGAGCAGCAGGGAGTCATATGTTTTAAAAATACATAGTGCCTCGCGATGATGGCCGATACTTTAAGAATATATTCTAGGATGAACTTAAATGTTATTCACGAAAGGACGACGTCACAGGTGCACTATGAAATCAGAAAACTGCTTTGAAAATTTTGCTTCCATGTATGCCTGTGGGCGCTAAGCTGACTTTTCACACCGAAGTTTTCCCCCAGTCGTTTCCGTCGGCGATAGCAGCGACAACTAGAAATATAAAGCAGGTCCCAAGCTTTCTTTTGGCGACAATGCTTACATGCGCATGTGCATTGTGACCATATTATCGAAATGCCAGCTGTTTACATTTCCCCAGTAAGAGCGCAATGAACTTTTGTGACGTTTTCACCTTCAGCACAATAGCATTTCAAGGGAGCTTCAGACGACGTCACAACACGGCAAAAAACATACAGCGACTAAGATCTAACGTACAGCTTGCTTTATACAAAAATAGAGCTCGAAAGTCGCCGCGATCATATCATTAACTTATGTCCACCTAGATTAGTGCCCCCCCCCCCCACCCCCCATACTATAGATGACTTCTGCAGGGATTGGTGCAAAGCTGGTTGCTCCGCGACGGTGATCTCAGCGGGCTACGAACATCAGGAAAGGAGCTCTAGACAGGAAAGATGGCGTAATTGTAGCTTGTTTTAGATGTTGACGTATTTCTATGCTCTCGCTGAAGGTTCGATACACTCATAAATTAGCAATGCAGTCATTGTTAGCGTTTGCTCTGTGTACCTTGGTATTTGCCGTAGCTTCAGCGTCCCGCAGCCACTGTGAACGAGACATAATCGGAGCGAGTTTCGATTATACTCCTGACGTTTGGCAGGTGCGTACTTGTGTCATTTTGCTTGTTGCCTTCTTGTCCAAGAATAGATGCATATTCACAGACGACTAAATATGATGCAATGTGTCAAGGTAAGCGTTTATTCTCTAAAGTGCGCACTCCTTAATGAAAGAAAAAATGTCATTTCCTGCCTTAAAGGGAATGCTTGAGAATCGATGTGCTTCCGTACGCATCAACTGAACAAGCAGCAAGGTTTGCCAGAAAATGTTTTCCGTTAGGTGAAAATACGGTTGTGAAGCGCCAGACACCCCAAAACTGCAGAGGACCCTGTAAAAGACTGTACGTAGTGACGCCCACAATGTTTTATTTTTTAGCAGTCTTTTTTAATCGTCTTTCAAGTTTTCTTAAACAGTAGATGCAGTTGGTATATGGCGGATTTACCCCCCCCCCCCCCCCCCCCCCAAAAAAAATGCCGGCTGAGAACGTATAAAAAGGACACAGGCTCTCAGATGAGGTTTTGTACATACATAACCTATCAGTTCGCATGAAACGTAGCAATTTATGACCTATTGAAATACACTCAATGTGTGCTTTGCAAGTTTATGAGAAGCTCACTCGGAAACTTCGGCTACTCCACTAAGATACCGGCCAGTGTTCCTCATTTTGCGAACCATAGCTTGTGAATGGTTCGGCATTAGTTTAGAGCTAAAATTACATGCCCGGTAATAGGGGTCGTACAGCGCGGCACAACTGGCTGTGCTGCCTGTGCTGTGTGGGGTGGCACAGGAAGCGAACATATTCCAGACTTCCAATATATTACAAAAGGAATGCACATGTCTGAGGTAAACCAATAGAAATAACGGATATTTAAATACGCCAGAAATGACGAAGACAAGTGTTCCGTTTGCCTTTAAGTAATAATAATACCCTAAGCCGCGTAGGTGAGTGGCTTATTTGGCTGTCATTGCTTTGTTATTCAGATCAGGGGCAATGGATAGGGCATTTTCACTCCTTTAAGTACACAAGGGGTAATGTTTATTTTGTACCTTTATCTCCATGACCTTGAAAGAAAATTTTTCAGGAAAATTTCCAAAAGCTTCTTGCCAGCTTAAATCGTCTCCCGCCTGCACGTAGTTAGTCTGCCATCAACATATTTTGGCTTCAATGGAGGCACTATGACCAGGCGGGTGCTAAAGAAAACAATGAACGCAAAACAGCATGATGTGGACATAGAACCTTCTTGTTCTCTTTTTCGTACACCGTATTTACTCGATTCTACTTGGATTCAAATCTGGCACGTCCATTTGGATTCGAGGATGCCGCTCCGCAATGCAATCACTGCGCTATCGTTCAATGTGGCCCTGGCGGGATTTGCAGCGGGATTTTTGCTTAGATGTGACAACCTCATCTAAGCATTAAGACTAAGCATCCCGTGGACTTGCTGTTTGAGCATCTGCCTCGCATGCGGCAGGTGCGCGGTTCGATCCTCAGTGCCGCCATGTACCCACTGGGGATGCAATGTGTTCAACATTCCCCTGGCCTGGTGATCGGCTTTTTCAGGGTGAAGTGCTTGGAAAATGGGTTTTTGACCTCATCTTTAGCAAATGAAAATACCTTGTGCCATGGCGCTCTTTGGCCGCAGACGCCCTTGCGCCATACAAATTCGCTCTGTCATTATCCAGACTAAGCATCCCTCCCGGCCAGCGTGCTAATCACTTTCCCAACTAGGCAAAATCACTATAGTGCTACTTTAAAGCATAAAATCTGAGCATTTAGTGAAATCCAAAGTTCATCGAGCATACGGCGTGGACAAAATGAATGTACAGATTGAACCACACTGGGCGGGAACATTTTAGCAAGGGGTCTTGGTGCTCACACAGCGCCAACTGCGAGAACATCGTGTAACTGGCATGCTTCCACAGCGTCTGAGCCGTAGCACCAAGAAGGAAAAAAAACTGAGGGAGCGTGACGTCAGCGGCCAGCGTTCGCAATTCGAGTGTTTATGAAGCCGTTTTCTCTCTCAGTTTTTCGCTCTCCGAGTCAGTCCTTTATGTTTTGGTTGTGGTATGTCTTAGTGCGCTCATATGCATGGACTGTTGCGCGGGGCGTCTACAGCAAAGAGTTTGATCGACAGTCAGTTTACCGCGCTAATCCGTCCATGTGCGCGCGCGCAGCGGTGATAGATTTCACCGCACGCTATCACGTGGCGTAATCATGGGGGACAAACTCTCTTTTTTACTATATTTTACTTGTTAAGACTAGGTTTCAAGGCTGTTGCCGGACGCTCCCTCCTCAGTTTTTTTTTTTTCATCCATGCCTGACACACTGTACGCTCATGCCGTCTTTGAGAGGCGGCCGCAGCTGCCTCTGTGCGTCCCCTAAAGCTACGCGTTTAGCTGTTCGCACTGGATGTTGCCAAACCTGCAGCTTGTTGGAGAAAGCAAGCAGCAGCGCTTACTCAGCTGTGCTCGACGCAAGAATGGCACTTTCAGGACTGCGAAGAGGGCGTTATGTTGTTGTACAAGTCGGAGTATCGCAGTTAGATGGCATGGAGTAGAATTAGTTGCAGTGGCCTCTGTGCAACAGACAGCAACAGTTGCAAGTTTACAGTGACCGCAGCGAATTAACATCTAGCCTGGTTCAAGATGAGCAATCAAGAGACAGAATAAACACACAATTCCCGTTCGGGCTCTTCTTGTTCTGTCGGCTTGCACTCAAGGATATCTTTTATTTGTTTGTTTGACTGTCGGCTGCGTGATTTCTCGAAGCCAGTGCTCAATAGACGGAGGCTTAGATCCGCTTAAATACGGTAGTTAAAATGATGAAACAGCGCAAGTGGCTGTCTGAATCTGGGAAGTTATTCTTTGAAGACACTCCGAGGGTTGTCGTTAAGGCATCTAAAGCTAGCCACGGCAAATCTTTCCTTCGACTACGCTTATATTCCTGAAAACGCAGTTACCTTCCTCTGAAAGAGAGCTGATTGATGCTACAAGCCTGCATGTGCAGTTGCAAGCAAGAGAGGAAGTAAAGAAAGGGGAAGTACAGATTTTATTGAGGGAACACAAAGCAATGAAGGTGAGACTGCTCTGCTTGGGGTTCTTGCGCCCGAAGAGACAGCGTTTTGAATAAGTGCAAAGAGTTATGAGGAAAATTTGTAGAAGCAATATGTTTGGACGGAAGCATGTTTTTTTCTCAGGAAACGGAATCTGACCCCATTCATGGCCGTTTAAGTGGCAAAATAACCATTATGCAGGCAAAGAGGTCACAGGGCTCCTCAACTATAAATGAACGCAAAATATTTTTTCAGAACTTCTGGCTTTGGAAATATTAAATTCAGTTCATGGTTGCAAGAGAAAATGAACTAGATATAATTTCTTTCTCTTTCTGAAGCAAAAGTTTTCTAAATCACTACCTGATTTTCAGCTCATTAAACCGTCCAACTTACAATTCCACTTGATGTTCGTGTCAGCGGGCAGGCTGAACACTGAAGACTACAAGTGCCTCACCACATTAAGGACAGAAACTGTACAGCATAAGGCATGGCAGAGGAAGGTGTTTTACAGCGTTTTTCCGAACAGCACTGAGTGAGTAAAAAAAAAATATTTGGTGTATGTCGCAGATGGCGACAATACAAGTTGCATTTCGGATCGTTATATGCGTAACACACAAAACGAATTAAGATTTGCGGTGACGTTAATAGCATCCACGTAATAAATGCTGTTCTCCTGAAGGTATAAGCACTAAGATAACAGTTGCAGAACTGGTTGTGGTGAAAGCTAAAAACAAAAAATTGTAACTCAGCCAAGACGAAATCGACACATTTCCAATCTTTAGGAAAACTTAATATCAAGCCTTGTACGTCTGGGCCAATGATATACTGCATACAACCCAAGCTCCGCCCAGGGATCGGCAGTCGTTAACGTTACATCTCGGGGTTAGCAGTAAGTTGGCTTCCGGGAGGCTGTAGTGTTGCTAGTTCACGCGTGTATGAACTAAAGGAAAGTAGTCATTTTGTTTCCTACCTTCGCATACTTTCATGCGGAAATGTGTAATTAGTATGTGATATCCATCAGACCATGTGCCAGGGTGCTGCACGACCGAGTGCCGCCTCTTTCAAAACTTTAATGGGTACTGTGCGCATATACGCGTCCCGTACAGTCGGGGACAAAAGTCTCCGGACCACGAGTTCCTCTAACGAAGCCGATAGCTCTGCTATTAGTCGGCGGTTGGAGACCACAATTGTGGAGGTAAAAGTACAATTTTTGTTCTCTCATCTCCACAAGTGCGGTCTCCAGCCGCTGTCTGATAGTAGAGCTATAAGCTTCGTTTGATGAACACGTGGTCCGGAGACTTTTGTCCCCGACTGTGCATACATTCTTCTAGTCTTTTAAAGATTTAGACAGGAAGGATCAGTTTCCTTTTAGTTTCAAACTCAGTGCAGATGGCTGTGAGCGCGGCTTGAGCAGCGCCACATGACCCGGCAAGAGCCTCTGCCGGTAAGGCACTAGCTTATTCGTATTTACAGAAATGTTTCGTACATGACGTACTAAGTGACACTAATACTGCGGCACTCTTGCTTTGTGAAGATCATATCATAAGCAAATGTGATCTACCTCTCAATCGAAAGTAGAGCAAAGCACGAAAATAACTAACTGTAGGCAAGTTAGGCTGCCATTGTGTTCTTTCGTTTCACGCTCATAAACATAACAGTCGTGCCACTGTCAAGCCCAAGCATTTATTTCTTTTTCTGCATCTTGAGTATGTGTCTTGCATCCAGTCCATTCCTCCCTCCCAGTACTCTGCGTTGCTAATGGGCAGAAAGTTTGTTCGATATAATCCCAGTTTTAATGTAATACGTTAAGGAGTCGGTGGCGCGGAAAATCCGGCGCCGTCGGCGTCGGTGACCGTGAGCAAACAATCCAAGAAAAATATGCAGAGAAGCAACCTAGGAGACAGCTGAGCCTTAGGTCGTGTAACCATCCAAACCTGCCCATCGGATTGTGTGTGCAAATATGTCGCCGTGTCAGTTGGCGATTCAATTAAAGATTGTACGCGCGAGGTTGCTCGGGAAGACGAACATGGTCCGCACAAGTCCTTCCGGTGGCAGCACTTGCCATCCCAAGGCAGTTGCGCACCACTGCTCCAGGAGTGGTATGAGTTCTTCGAGACATCTATGAATGTTAACTAGAGAAAGAACAATTCTGCATTGTCATTAAACTATTAGCTATCGTGTCATACTCTTATGGCGGAGCTTTAATGTCCCCTCCATTTTTTTCTAATCACAAGGTAAAGACATAACGCCATGGAGAACAGAAGTGTCCTGGGCTCCTTTCATCACGTATAAACCGGTACAAAATGCGTTTTAGTGCGCGGCTAACTATTCATTATGCAGATTATCGAAAACGTTTAAATGAAAGCTCATAATTTAATGATGAAATTTATGTTGAATAGTGGCAAAAATTAGTGTAATATCAAAGCAGGGTCAAATGTGTAGCTTATGCCCGCACATCTGGTTCACGAAACCACATCTGAGTGTCATGCAGCCTTGTCATGCGCAAAACTGTGCTTTCCGAACAGACATAAGTGTTTCCTAAGCAGGCGTAAACCCTTAAAACGAGAGCGTTATCAGAGTCGTCTGTGAAGTCCGCTTTTCTGGCGCTCCTGCAGATTGTGTGTCAAAATTAATAAAACATTTTAGTGGTTTGTGCACATTGTTTGAATCTTTAAATGCTGCAAGCGTGCACCTGCAATGTGCACCGAGGGGGGGCAGATGAGCATGAGCAATGGTGCATCGCTTGACCTCGGCACCACTGAGCCAGGAGCGGTAGCAAGACTCCCAGGGATCTATGAATGTAGAGAATGACCAATTCCGCATATATAGGCACTAACCCATTATCGCTATCCGAACAACTGCCATCCGAGAACACTGGATTTGAGCACCGGAGCCGAAGTGAAAACCGAATTGCTAGCACACTCAATTTGCCTAACTGTGCAAATCAAGCCTAATTTTTTTCATTACATTTTCAGTCAATATTTTGCGTTTTCAGCGCCAAATAGTTAGGAGCCAATAGTTTGTGGCAATAACACACAGCCTTGGAAAGTACCTATAAGCAGACTTGGGTACTCGTGTAAGATTTCGCCAGTATCCCAATGCAGATGGCACCATATATGAGCCGTCCTACAATCTGCTACGCCTTTTCTGTCATGAATTTCATGTTTACTTCTACTCGCGACAGCAGTATGTAATGTAGTTTTTTCTTCATCGTACCTCTCATAATCTCACACCTCAGCTCATCTGACGCACTTTTTGGCGACATTGTCTTTTTATGGTTTGTGGTGCCCTTAAGTGTTTGTGTTCGGACAGTTCCGCCGGGGGCAAAGAACCACTGGCTCATAGGGCATGCAACGAAGGGGGTAAACTACCTGCACTCTGCCGCACGCTCAACGTAAGAAAATCAGTCAGTATGTTGCATCTGTTAGGATACATTTTTCAGGTATTATTAAGTTGGACGAAAAAATGAACACAAAGTAGGGTAGAGGATCAGCGCAGCAGGAATTACGATCAGGATACACTGCGCATAACGGAAGTCACAGAGAGAACAAGTTATAACACCGTCTTGCAGTCACGCTTGATACTTAGCTGTGCGGACGCCAGATAAGGAAATGCGAACGGCGGACTCTGTGGAGTGTCGCCAAGCGAATAGCCTTGGGCACAGCAGATTGATCGTGCTGTGTAACTGTGCAGTCTAGTCCATCCTGTCTAATGTAGTTTTCTGAACGCGTATCTACACCGACCTGGCTCAGTCTAAATCAAAACTTTCTGAAATTAAAAAGAAGCGTTCTTTTGCTTGAAACATGTATGCACATTGAAGAAGCGTAGCTTGTTGGGCCAATAGGTGCATGTTACAAAGGAATAGAAAACCAGCAATACAGGACGCGTTCACACGGCGAAGAAATGCACATTGACAGTGCTGGAACACACTGTCCATGTGTATTTCTTCGCCGTGTGAACGCGTCCTGTTTCGCTGGTTTTTATTCCTTTGTAACATGCATGCACATTTATTGGCATATGATCACAGAAACCCAGTGCTTAAAAGGCCGGGCTGTAGACATTTCTCTTTTCGCATTCGTGGGTCATATGAGTGGTAGTCGCGGGTACGTTACATAATAAACCAAATCTCGTACTATTATCATGCTGCGAGGAGTTCGCACTGGTTCATTCTTATTGCTGGGTTAAATCTCGCACAAAATGTTAAAATAGGACATGTGCGTCTTCTGCAGCTTGTCACTGCTGATTAGGGGGAGTATGCAAAAGTCTTAATGGGAAAACATAGGGTTTTTAGGAGGTTTCAGTGCGTTTTCGATAACGACATGTGCTAGCGCACGCCGCTCTTGAACAGCATTCTGCAGTTTACTTGAAAGTACGATGTGGAGAAAACAAATTTGTTAAAAGTGCCAAACTATACATAAACAACTTCCAACCTTTGTAATTCAGTCCTTCTGTTTCAAATCGTTATTTTCTGTTTTATGATTTTTCCTCTGGCGCAACAACAGTTTTTAGTCTCACATGTGCAGAAGTTGCATATACTTCCAATACAGTTTATTATGGCGCCAGGAAATGTTTTAGCTTACCTGATAAGGCAACAAGACTTTGGGTGTTGATATGAAAGCTCAAAATTTCGTTTCCTCGTTTTTTTATTTTCCTACACGCTGAGTGGCTGGCATATCATGTTTTCTTAATTGCATCTGTACGCGATGAGTCGTCTGCATATATTGATGCCAGGATGTTCTGTACATGCTGCCATGTCGCTTGAGCTAAGCATAGAAAATGCTCTTTCTATAACTAGATGTTTTTCATAGTTTCCAAAAGACTTGATTATTCAGAGGTCCATGGTAGAGAGAGGGTGTGGTAGATGGTCCTTGGCGATCACAAAATGAACAAGGTAGGTGAAAACCTCAGGTTGCTTGAGCCAACGTTTCGATAAGAGGACTTGTCTTCGTCTGGGCAAAGCGTTCATCATTGGCAGGAATTAAATAGGGCCTTCGCTCCGAGGAGGAAGGCCCCGGGGGTGGGGAAGAAAAGTGGTGTGAGAGGGGATGCGTGTCAGGAAGGGGAGGGAGGTGAATCTTGATTTGTTAAGCTGCAATAGTGGAGAAACTTATATCCGGGGGGTGTGTAATGAACAAAGGCTTTGAAGGGGCTGCGACGGGGGGGAGGCGCTGGGTGAACTATGCAGGGGCGTTATCGGTTGCTGCTCGGCCGCAAATTTATTTTCTTCATTTGAACAATCCATTGAATGTTCATTTTCCTTAGTTCCTTTTATAATGTCCGGCCGTACAGTAGAAATAAGGTATTCACAGCTCGTGCTTTGTTCTTTGGTTTGTTTTCACTCGTTTCTAGGATATCAAGTGTGGGCTGCGAAAGCATTTGTGGAAAAATACCAAACGATTCCCTACATATGCGTGCTCCTGTACGAAATACATGCCGGAATAACTAAGCATTGGATATACGACTGGAATGTTTGCCCTAAAAGGACAAGTAAAATAAGATAAGTCACCGGCATTGCGAAATGCGAAGCGAACAACACAAGAGCAAGCCTTCTCGAAGCGTTTACAGTGCAGCTCTTCCAATAAACTGAGCGGAAATTCTGAACGCTACAGGCCTTATGATCATATCTACTACTTCTTGAAGGTGTGTTCTTCACAACAACGCCAGCCATAAAGATATGGCAGGACATTTTCGCGTACATATTATTCTTGGGAGACTGAAATAAACAAATATTGTGGGTGTTAATTATTTCAGAATGAAACAGCTTGCTGAGAGACGTAGCTACGATCTCTGACCCCTTGTCCTTTGTTCACGGAGTTGAAACGTTTCATATCAACTATTATTTTGTTTTTGTGATAGAATATTAATTTTCTAAGTGTTTTTTACATGTATGCTGTTTGCGGTGTGAAGTGCTTGCGCACAGGTCCTGTTCGCAAACAATTTGGAAGCTCCTGTTTCATTTCATTTCATCACTACACCTCCAACTCCCCCGCCAAGGCCAAGCAATGTCCGCTGATGGCATTTAGGGTGCATACAAAAAACAATTTCTGAGTCTCAAGAATGGGCCTTCGTACTTGCACATTTAGTTGGCACTTCACGAAACGCTCTATGTAAGTTTTGAAAGAAAGGTTTTTTTTTTAACGGGACTGAACTACCCCTAAGATCTGCTGAAAAATGCTTAGAGTACAAAGTATTAAAGGAAGCTAAACCATTAGTGGCATCGAACGCAGAGCTTTGCCAAGGCCGATTTCTAAGGACGTGAACTTCTAGACTACACTTAAACACGAATATGCAGAATATTATTCGATATTGCCGGCATACTGCATTTGCGTTTAGAAGAATAACTCGAGCAATACAAAAGACTTATTAGAGAACCCTATGAATAAACCATTAGACTTGGCTCTTCAAGCTATTTTTCAGGAATAAACGATTGTGGCTTCCTACGTCCATATACAAATCAACGGCGTTGAATAGTTGCACACTATGCAGCGTGAGGGCAAACATTATGGAGAAATTGTAGTAAAATTTCTTTCAGTCTTGCGCTGATTCGTTTCCAGTAGCTTTGTCCTGCATCACGCGCAGTACCTTTCAGCATATGTTCCCAGAGGGGATTGCGCTTGGTTTTCTAAAAAAATTCTTGACTATCCCTAGCGTTATATTTCTCAGCATACCCTCATGTAGAATGATTTTTCTGTTACCGCCCCGGGCAAATAGCAAATGCACATCTCAGATTTCTTCCTTTCCTCCCACAACTTACGCATACAAAATCAAGATGGCATAGCCACTAAGAAACGTCCCAATCCATTTCAAATTACCAAAAACTGGAGAGCGACTCAGCGACAGAGGATAAACAAGGCCACTTGGGCTCAGTTCTTCATTTTCTTATTAGGAACGTTGTTTTTTTTTTGTCTTATTATTTTTTGAACTTCTCCTAGTGCCATTTCAGAATTCTGATAAGCATCACACGGAGACAACGGCCTTCCCACTGCTATGTAGCAGCAGCAGCAGCTGTAGCAGCCCGCAGCTTGAGCTCTTTATTTGCACTTGGCTAAAGCGCCTGCAGCGCCATTTTAGGTCTGCAATGTTATAAGAACGTTTTTGCGAATGGGTAATGTTCAACCAAATTGTCTGAAAGGTATGTTGTCAAAAATGTGTATGTACTCGTATTCTGTCTGGATCATGGACAACTATCATTTACTCGAAACGCAGCCTCAAGCAGTGAAAAACGTTATGAGGCTTTATGGAAACCTGTATGACATGTGTCTGAAAAATAACTCGTTTTATGCTGATAGGCTTACGCTAGCGATGTGTATGAACCTCAATTTAAAAGCAGTTATCTTTGACAACTAAGGATTTACAGACATGAAGATTATACACAGCATGATCCAAAAGTCACTAAAAATTTAAAATTCAATAATTACAAGATCATACTAAGTAGCTTTATGTGCATCTCACAGAAATTAACTGAGATAAAGGGGAATTTTTTCACATCTAAAAATTTTATTGCCGCATTTGTGACCGACCGATAGCGGTCCGTCCGTCCGTCCGCCCGCCCGCCCGCCTGCCTGCCCGCTTATCCATCCATTCATCCATCCATCAATGGGTTTCAGAGGCATGGCAAGCACGCCTTGACGCAAACCGAGTTGGTCACAGTGCGGTGAGAGACAAGGACCCTGAGGCAGCGGCAGCGGCGTGGGAAATGTACCTGCAATGCATGCATGAGATGCAGTCACTGGTGCATTCAATGTTGGCTGCTGCAGATAATCTTCATGTCTGTAAATCCTTGGTTGTCAAAGATAACTGTTTTTAAATTGAGGTTCATATATATCGCTAGCGTAAGCCTATCAGAATGAAATGAGTTATCTTTCAGACACATGTCATATAGGTTTCCACAAAACCTCGTAACGTTTCTTACTGCTTGAGGCTGCGTTTCAAGTAAATTATAGGCGCCCATCATCCAAACAGAATACAAAATACATAGGCTAGGCATTTTTGAAAACCTTACGTGCAGATAACGAGTCGGCAGCTCAAAACTTCTGGCGATATATTAGCTCACTTGACATTAGCTTGACAGGGACAGCGGTGGGCCAGCAGAAATAGCAGACACCGTTACGGGACAGACCATCGCAGACCGGCAACAGCCCATCACCGATTACTTGTCAGGTCTGCATGGGCCACTAGCCAGCGTACCTGAGTCCAGGTTTGAGAAGACGTCGCCCTCAACTTCGTCCCAGAACCAACCCGAAACCACATGGGTGGAAACAGCGCCAAGTATAAACCACGCACTGGGCCACATCAGCACATGCACGGACGCGAGACGAGGTCGGGGGAATCTTGTACGCCACACGTGTCGCCCAAATAATGTAACAGTTTCCACGCTGCATGGTACACACAGGAGGTCTGATTCTGCCACGTGCAGCACGTGAAGCACAGTTGTTAGTTCCAATCGCAATGTGTGCCTCGTCTCTTCTCTGTCCTTCGTTGTTTGAGTTGTTTATTTGTTCTCGATCACCTTGTCCCTTTCAATTACAATTAGTGACAGGCATTTAACTCGTCTTAAGGACCCTAGACACGTACAGCGGGCCTCGTTTTGGCGTGCCGCTCCGAGTGTTCTACTGCGTGCTTTTACGCCGGCACGTGAACGACAAACTGTGTCAGCCTCGATAGTCTTAAATTAAGATAGTACAACAAAGCAACTGAAACAAACAGTAAAGCATCGATACGGTGTCCATAAGGCTACAAAGAATGCGAATAGGATGTTCAGACGTGTGGCGTTCATTCGTTTCTGGAGCAAGTTCAAGCCCTAGCCTCAGGGATCAAAACGGAAAAAGAAATTCGGGAGACATTAATGTTGCGCCTTAAAGGTATGACGCGGCCGCGTTAATGGGTCTCTTCAGTGGCCTGATGCCCTCCTCGGATATCATTTCGCAGACACGGACTCTGTCGGAAAAGAAACGCAAGGTTGTATTTTACCAAGTTGGTCGAACATATCTTGATGGCCTAGGCGCAGCATGTCGTACTCGCGGCCCAAGGTTAACAGATTCGATTCGCATTTCATTACCTTAATTTTCTTCTCAGTACAACTAATTTTATTCACATTCCTACATGTCATAATAATGTTTTTCACATCTTGTACCTATAATCAAAATATATGTAGGTAATTTTTTGACACTTTTCCATGTCGCAGCTCCACGTTCGACGTTACTGCCCTCTCGATCAATCCGCATTTTCACGACACGCCATTAACGACGCTGGGTTCTCCGCTAAACGGTACCCTTAACTCTGTGGAGTTAAAAAATGTGTACAACAGTAAGCTTTTCCTTTGATTCGGTGGAGTAAGTTATCAAAAAGAAAAAGTATGCATCTGACTGCTCTGCTAATGCTTGCGACGCCTCAGCCTCGTCTTTGATTCCTTTCGCTTGCCTCCGACTCCTCCTTGTTTCGGCTTGTGTGGAATACACTCCAGGGTTTAGACGCTGAAGGTGGCTGGCCCAGTCTTCGGGAAGGACGCACCGCAGTCTTCACGCCGCATCCTCTTGCTGATACGGTTTACTGCGAGGCCGCTCGATGCAAAGGCGTGTGCTTTTCAACTCGCAATCGTAGCATGCATTAGTCAATATCGTATCCGCAAACGTTACGGCGTATTACACAATGGAACGTGTTTTTGTCACGCACATGCTCCTTACCGATGTATTTCGGAAGCAAATGCACTAACACTCCTGCAATACGTATACATTCTTGCTGGTTTTCTTACTCGGTGAACTCACTCCTTCGAAACTGTAGCGCATTTACTTGTGATGTCCTAGGCCTGAATCATGTAAATTTTATGCATACTTCTACAAAATTTCAGCGGAAACATGGCTGCGCGATTATCTGTAGAGCGGCCTCCAGAATTTTTTTTTTTCAACAATTCATACAATTTTGTCATTTTTTTTTGTAATAAAACAAGAGAACTCGCTGTTTTGAAAAAGGGCGAGTTAATTTTAATTTAAGCATGTGGTTTCAATTTCCGCATATTCGATGGTGACCACAGAAATATATTTAGTCGATGACGTCTGCCGTGCCAATATTCAGGAAGTTTCAGAAAGTCCTCCGTTTATGTCTTAAGTTCAAAAGTAAAGGTTCGGGGCACCATGAAGGTTCAAGCAACGTTTCTACGATGCATAAGCCGTGAGCCTCGTTCCCGTCAGTCCGACGACGAGCTGACGTCAGATTCAAATAAAGTAGCACAGCTTGTGAAGTTCTCGTTGAACTTTTGGCATGCTCTTTCGAAACCTTCAGTTTCTTCAAAGCCCGGCCTGACTTATGCGGCAGTTCTTCAGGAAAATTTCTAAGACATATTTACACTGCACGACAGGTCAACCGAGCAAAAGTGCATTTCTCTTTTATATATGTTTTCTTTCCAGAGCTTTATTTGTAAGTAAAACTACCTTTTTTATCGCACCCGACAGTCAGACTCATGTACAGAAGTCAGATTAAAAGTCACAATGACGCTGCACATCTTGACGATCAAGGAGCGAAACTTGGGAAGGTCAACGAGCCAGCTAGGCAAGAGGAGAGCAATGAAGCCCACTTGCTTTCTCAGAAGAGACTGAACAGCTGGCTTGCTTATTGTTTTCCTGTGCGCTTACATTACTTTCTTTACACACAGCTTATTGCCTGAGTTCAACAAATATAAGCTCGCCAAACAAAGTTCGTACGGAGAATAGGTTGCATCAGTCGCCAAATGGAATTTGTGGCAATAGCGATCTTACTCGTCCTCTCATTTAACTGTTGCGTTGCCTATCAGAAGCCGCCCTGTGATGCAAACTTCATTGCAAGACGCCTTGGATACAATCCGGATGCTTGGCAGGTATGAATTTGTGTTACGCCCGGAGTTCGATGAAGAGAGTCATGCCTTCACTCTTAGCGTATTTACCAATTAATATATTTATATCATCGGGGTGGTTCAGTGACTGTAATTAAGTTGATGACCTATAGGTAGCGAGGTCAAATCACAGAAGCGGCGGCTGCATTTCGCTGAAGGCGAAATATAAAAATGCCCCTCTGCTGTGAAATGTCAGCGCTCGTTATAAAGCCCCTTAGATGGTCTGAGTTAATCCGGAGCCCTCCAGTGCGGCGTCCCTCATAGCCCCTGTGCCGCTTCGGGATGTTAGGCTAGACCTTAGATACCACATACGACCGAAATTTATTGACTTAAGGATCCTCGCAGCCTTCCAGTAGAGCACTGCGTGAGCGTGGTTGCAAATGGCAAAATATAAAAGGAAAAATACGTTAGGCCAGCCAGAATATTTAATACTGAATGTAATAGTAAAGTAAAGCATGAAAAGAAAAAAAAATACCGCCCCTTTATCCTTACGACATTACATAGCACTCCTGTGTCATCTACATCAAGCTCTTTCATTTTCGTTCTTTGTTGCAAGTTGCTCTTAAATTTTTAAGCATAAAAACAAAACGTCGCGCAATCCGAAAACAAGTTACGACCATACAAATTCCATCATATGTGCTCACTACAGTACGGCCTAAGCCATCACGCAAAATATAGGTGCAACTGAAAAACCTTACGACCAGATGTACAAGGATTACATCGGGGCTCTCACTCCAAATTTTTATTTTTATATCAAGTAGTGCAGGTGAGTCAGAAAGCGCGTCTTGTCGAAGATATGCTTAAACCTCTATTGATTCCGAATTCGAATAGCGGTACACAATCGTGCTCCCAGTGGCAGCATCCAAGGCTCTGAAGGGTTGCAAATACAGATCAAGTAACCGCAAACAGTAGGGCTATGTGAATAGTACTTTCCAAACCGAACTGAATACGAATAGCGCAGCTTCGCTACAGAATCAAATACAAACAGTGTAGCTAAAAACCAAATCGGATACGGATCGAATCAGCCGCCCCGGTGGCGCATTTGGTTATGGCATTCGGCTGCTGACCCGAAAGAAGCGGGTTCCATCCCGGCTGTGGAGGTCGATTTTCGATGGAGGCGAAATTCTAGAGCCCCGTGTACTGTGCGATGTCAATGCACATTAAAGAACACCAGGTGGTAGAAATCTCCGGAGCCCTTCACTGCGACGTCCCTCATAGCAAGAGTCACTTTGGGACGTTAAACTTCCATAAACCAAACAAATACGAATTGAATATGTGCACTATTATTCGCGACTTCTGCGAATATTCGTACAAAACGAGCAATCATGCTAAACATTAAAGCGCAGGCGTAGACGCTGCGGTACTGTGCTATATCTTATGTAGTTAAAACTATAACTGTTCAAAAGAGAAAAACTTATCGGAACCAAGGGGTCGCAACACGAAGACAGTATATTACATGTACGACCGTTACATGTATAGAAAAATTACCTCTGATATTGATGCCGAAAGCGAATAAACTACAGCCAAACTACAGGACATGAGGCGGATGACAGCTGCATATGAGCCATGGCCACTGAGATCAGACATCAAGGCTGGGTTTGCTGGGTTTTCCTGAGTACTGCCGCTTCGTGCAGTGTAAGTGTCATGTATGAGCATTACGAACGCCGCCACACGAATGAAACGTGTCGCGACGCGGTAGCTTTCATCCCGCGCGTACTGATCTCAACAAGATGTTACGCGCCGTCGTTGTGGGCTCTATTCTTGAAACAGTCACCGAAGAAAAATATGACTGCCCTTGCTCGAACCTCGTGCCAACTGTTAAAAAATTATTCGAGCACGTTAGAAAATATTCGATTCGTTTCGAATAATTATACACACACTGTTTGATTCCTTGGAATAACGGAATAGGAGGAATTCGATTAGGTATGCGAAATTTTGCTAATATCCTGACATCTGTGATAAAGAAGTTACATTGCTAGAAACTTGCAACAGCCATATAAAAATCTCATTTTTATTTTTTTACATGCTGGCATGCCGATTACGATAACGTGGAGTCAAAGCAGGCGGCTTTTCCTGTGCAGATTCCTCACAGATTTTAGCTATTGGTCATGACGTGGCCATACTGAAGTTATTCCTGTGAGCGAAAAAAAATGTTTCGTAGGCTAGTTTGGGATATCACAAAGAGGGCATTACAGATTCATTAGACATGCCAGCATTTCTGACAAGGTGGCCCATATGGTGGTGATCATAATGATTAAACCTGCTGTGTTTTCTAGTCTTTAGTCCGTGGGCTATATATTTAAAAGCTGGAATTTCTCGTGGTGCGTACTATCTACGGGGACGGAATATATGTGATTTAATTTTTTAAGATCATTTCTCAGACCCGAAGAAGCCTAGCATGGCTTTAAAAGTAAAAAAAAAAACACGGCCCGATGCGCTTGCGAGCTTTTACCGTGCACGCCGTCCCACGTCATGTTGCCGTCAACGCCTCCATGAAAGCCGGACTAAAAACTGCTACAACACATGTGTCGGATTCGGAATGCGATGAAGGCACTGACGAGCAGTACGTCCAAGCCTGGGTGCTTCACTTCTTTTATTCTGACAGCTCCGGGAAAACTAATTCTTATTGCTTTTGGAACTGGCTTCTGTGCGGTGTAATAAACGGACCAGCGTTTTACTGCTTGGGAATAAAAATTTTGCTTACCAACTGTGTGCTGCTTACGGACAACCTAAAATACTTATATTCGGCCAATATTTCTCCCTGCGGAGTTTACATCGGATGCGGACTATCTAGGTGAAAACATTTTACTTTAAGCCGAAATTCGATCGCCCCGCGTAATGTACACCTGGTGCGGACAATAGTCCGGAAAATACGGTAAGTTTCACGCCTAAACATTTATCGCAATATTCAGGATGTTAAAGGCATTTGCCACATGATATCAAGGGAAGGCGACGCCCACTCCCTGCTGCTGCTTCTCGCCTACCAGACACCCCTGAAGAAGGGACTGAGTTGGTCTCGAAGCGTTGGACTTAAAATAAGTTATTGGTTGCTGTGAGTATTTCTCAATTGTATTTCAAACTTACTTTCGTCGAAGATGTTCTCATTCAAATGAGTATAACAAATTAACACTTATTTCTTACTTAAGCTTTCTTATTTTTGTTCCAGTTAATAGCACAAGAACATCCAAGGTATCGCTTAATGTTCCACTCGAACGGAAGCCTCCAAGTCGACTACAGGTGCCTTTGCACCACAACATCTAGTTCTTACCAAAGTGACAAATGGAAGAGATATGTCAAATATCACTTTTTAGGGAACAGTACCAAAACGTAAGTTGAGAAAATGACTCATGAGATCTACAAGCTGGCACTCAGCGTTTGGACATCAGCTTTTAGGGGACGTTTCATTATAAAACCAAAGCGCTGGTAATGTTATATGTGGAAGCGCAGTACCTGTGTTGACAGCTTAATGCTGTACAAGCCTGTTTAGCAACATTTCCTCTACATGCCGTTTTCTACTATTAAACAACGCTTAACTTCCCAAGTTCTTGCTAAAACTTGCTTTTCATAAATATCGGAATCACCACAGGGCAGACCACTCGCATATATTTCAGTTGCGCTTGGCCTTGACACGTTCCAGTGTTAGAAGAATGATGGTAATACTAGAGAGGGCTGCCAGTATGTAAAGGGAGCCAGGGACCTCTTAAGCTGCGTTACGGCAGTTTTTACCTGGACCCCGCAAATTTGTTGTGCTTGAGATCAAATAAAACAAACTGCAAACAAACAGTACAAGCTATGTGATGGAGCAGCGAAGAATACGGACATGCGCGCATTGTCGCTCTGCTTTGCCATGGAGCGCTGTACGGCCATTTGTTCGACATGGTTGTGGTACTGTTAAAGAACGGACATGCGCGCATTGCCGCTCTGAAGAATGGCCGGAGGAGCGAGTTGGTGCATGATGAAATGAACGGCGGCGCCACAAGGACACTAACAAGAGAGGGGACACCACATGCGCACACTACCAACTGTTTATTGCATGGAAAGGTGGTATATTTAAACATACAGCTCAGGTATGACACTCATCGAATTATCGCTCCGAACCCAACACGTGGACAAAGGCAGCAACATCAGGATAACAGACAAGAAACCTTTAACGTCTGCAGAAAAAAACTAAAATATTCTGATAAAAGAACTTAGAGGAGGCCATCTCGTAGCAAAAGCAGTGTCGGATTAGTGTCATACCTGAGCTGTATATATAAATACGCCACCTTTCCGTGCAATAAACAGTTGGTAGTGTGCGCATGTGGTGTCCCCTCTCTTGTTAGTGTCCTTGTTGCGCCGCCGTTCATTTCATTGCCGCTCTGCTTTGCCACCGAGCGCAGTACGGCCATTTGTTCGACAAAGCTGTGGTAATGTTAAAGAGTTCGCCGAATGTACGATGCATTGCTGAGGAAGCCTACTAACTGAAAAAAGGAATGAATTGAACGGTGCAATGTGTACGTGAACAACTTGGCCAAACAAAAATATTAAAAAACAATTATAGGGCAGATTATACTCTCGTGTAAGACTGATGGCCCAGCGATGCTGTTTGAGTTTGGTTAGACTAAGTCAACTGTAATTACACTCGTCATTTCTATCTGTTGCCGTCTGTAGTTATATGCTACATTCAGGGAATGGCACGTAAAAATATCATACATATCGAAGTTGTCGACCAGCCATCCACTGCACGATATTATCTGCAATCCCCCCATTTCTGCTTTTTGCATCATACCTCTAAAAGCTTGTTTCCTCGTTTATATCCAACGTGTGCTCTATTATGGTGGTAATCTGCTAAATATATATTTTCATAGGATGCACGGAACTCGAAAAGTGTCGACGAAAAAATCAACAGAGTTTGATGTTTACGATAATGTTGTGGAAGCACCTCACTACACCATGACGAGTAAGTGAGGTGAATCTCTTGGTCGCCATATCACCTTTCGGAATTGTTCTATTTACCATGTTCTTTACAATGCCATGTACGTTATATCACCCTTCGAGTCTCAATTTTGACACACGGTTCACGTCATTGCCATTTATACAGAGGTCCAGCCGCGGAGCAAAGCAGCATGTGATGGCACACAGCTTTTGATTAGAAAATAAGGCAACTGTGTTCGTGAGAAATGTGCGTTTATTTCTATGAATTTCGCGTACAAACTGGCGCTTTGAAACTGCAAGCTGAGGCCAGACGTAGTAGCCGTCTTTGTTCCGGGAAACGCAACAGCAGAGCTGAAGAAAATCTTCGTGTCGACTGTGCATTTAATTTTGCCGGTATACAGAGGCGCTGTCTGAATAAAAAATGCTTTTAATGCCAGACCGCCATTGTATTGTTACATGCTGAAATGGCGCTGGTCTGAGAAGTAAAAAGGTGCGTTTTTATATTAAACAGCTAATTATGTCATACTATATGCAAAATGTCAGTTCGTGTGACCATGGAGTAAATAATCTGAGATGAAATGAAAAGAGAATGGATCTTGAGTTTTCGCGATAAATAAAAAAAATTGGCTGTGGTTTAGCTCTGGTTAAACCCGGCAAATTGCGAAAGCAATATCTGCGCGTAGCCATATATTGTTGCGTGAGCTACATTGCCCACAGTCGCCGTTTCGCGTACTCTTGCACGACCATACTGCGCATGCGCGAGGGGCAAGTGACATCACTACACACAGCTGGTGTGCCGGCGGCCCCGGCCCGCTAGCTGAGCGCCGCTACTGCGCATTGGAGAGGAGAGAGGCGATGGAGAGCGCGCGGCAGCGCCGGCGGCGCCGGCACGCTAGCTGAGCGCCGCTACTGCGCATTGGAGAGGAGAGAGGCGATGGAGAGCGCGCGGCAGCGCCGGCGGCCCCGGCACGCTAGCTGAGCGCCGCTACTGCGCATTGGAGAGGAGAGAGGCGATGGAGAGAGCGCGGCAGCGCCGGCGGCCCCGGCACGCTAGCTATGCGCCGCTACTGCGCATGCGCTACTGGCGAGCGTGGCGGCGGCACCTCTGAGTCACCCGCGCAGCGACGGTGACGGCGCGCCAGCTGTGCACCGTGTGACGTCGCTGCTCCTTGCGCATGCGCAGTATGCCCTTTCCTCGGCTCCGCGAAGTTGCTCGGCGACTGGCGTATAGTGTTACTTTCGCAACAAAAGTCAAACAACCAAGTGGTCTACTGCTTTCGAGTGGCGAGCATACCAGTACCTGCGGCCGTTTCTCTTCTGCAAGAGTGGACTAACGAAAAAAACTGCAGCCTTGAAACAACTCTTCTTGAATGCATCTGCACTGACAGTATATTTTAAACTGCATCATTCGTGGAAAAAGTCTAATATAGATTATGAGTTGCGCGAATAGCGAAGCTCATGCCGGATAAGTTGCTTTTCCAGCCCAACGCCCAAAAGATCCTAACATCGTTATTAAAGCGAAACTCCGGCTCGAAATGATCATTTCTAGCGCAGCGCAACATAAAAATTTAGAAAGAGGCAAATTTCCCTTCGTTTTTTTTGTGAGCTAGTGTCGTACTTGAAAGCTAATCAATCATTAATGATATATATTGGCCGTCTCAATGCCAGTGGTCTAAAAGATCTAACTATTCACATAACTTGCTAGTTTGTGTCCTGAAAGCAGCGTTAAGAAAAGAGTTGGACTTTAGAATCAGAGTGACCGTTGGTCGAGCAGTAAAAATGATTGACTAACTCACTTTGACAGCAAAAGCGCAGGTCCATGCAAGTTGCTATTTAGTAATCGCAGAAATTGTGAATGTTTTGTAGTAATTTTAGCGGTTCTATCTAGGCACTGCAGTACAATTTTTAATGCGCCAAACATGCTGACGTGTTCAAACCTCCAACAAATGAAGTGTTAAAGTTGACCTGACCAATTCTTTGTTTATAATACCAATGCAGGGCGTTTCAATACGCAGGGCGAGATCAATATGTGCACTAAGTACGAACATCCTAACCCTACTGAACAATTCTACAGGAAATCGTGCGCCATAAAGTTGGTCTCAAGGCACCTTTGTATAATTTATTCACTATATTTCAATAATTTTCGGTCAGAGATAAAGTATTCTCTTTTCCCAATAGCCGAGCGTTCTGGAATCTCGGACTAGTGTCGCTAAGCCTGAAACAGGATTAACCTTTCATAATTCTTACATGTCATGGCTATCGGGCTTTTAAACGTGAAATGCTTTTAGCTGACATGATGAGAACACTCACGCGGTCATCATCCGGAAACCACGGTGAGCCGGAAGCCAACACCAAGGGGAACCTGAGGTCGAGCATCCTGACGAACCCAAGGTAGAATGTGCCGAAAATTTCCCAACCGCTCCGAAATTTTCCGTTAGAGTGGCACACAGAAGACAAACATTAACAGCCTATCTCTTCGTCGAGAGTAGATGTAAGCATGCCATGCATTGTAAGAAAAGCGTAGTGCATTATATAGGACGGCTCATAGGTAATGGTAACAGGTAATAGATAATAGGTAAAGAAAAGAAACTGTTGCCAGTACGGGCTACACAGAATGCTGGGACCTCCGAGCGAGGCGAAGATCTCAGCGTCCTGTGTAGAGCGTACTGGCGTCAGCTACTCTTCGACATCGCGCTGGCGCTGGTCGCGCGAGTTGCGACAGGTACATCAATTGCCTTCGCTTTCAGTCGCTTATGTGTATTGGTACTGGGCAGTGCGTTATACGTCTCTAACTGCATTCATGAGGTCCCTTTCGGTCGCCCACTCTATAGCCACACTTTCCGCGGTGGCTCAGTGGTTAAGGCGTGCCCGTGAGCTGCACGATGGCGTGTACATTAAAGATCCTTACGTAGAAGAAACTTATCCGGAGTTCTGCAAACAGGACGTCTTTTTCTCTCTACCTTCTTTCAATCCCTGCCCGACCTTTTCCCTCTCGGCGCAATTCAGGAGTATAGCAAATAGTGAGACAGATCGCCACGATTTCTGGATGATTTTTGCCTTAATTACCAAGAATGGAAGCTAAAAGCATTTCATTCTTTCAAGCAACGCCTTGTAGTGTTTTCTGGCCGAGAAAGTATCATTTCTTTGATAAGAATTTTCATGTGTATTCGTTTTGTTTCAGCTACAACCTCGTCCTCTTATTTGAACACAACAATAATTGCAAATGAATTAATTTACGTGAGCAAGCATCGCTGCGTTCTTATGAAGTCTAAAGAACTGGGTAAGGAATTTTCTGCGTCTGAGATTTACTGCGAAGCATGTTACGTTCCGAAAGGTGTTTTAGTTTTAGCCGTGCTGCATACCACAGCCTATACAAAAGGCAATCAAACAAACCTGATTCAAAATAATGCGATGCATCTTTAAGTGTCTTGTTGCAAAAAAACAATTGCCCCACATTAAACATCTTGACCTAGGCGCAAGCTTCAAAGATAAGATGCACTACAAATGACGTTATGGCTAATGGGCACTCAAGCAGCAATGGTGCAGTAACTGTGAACTGGCACAGAGCTTATGGCGTAAAATTGCAAGCACAGCATTATTACTCTATGTGACGTAAATTCATAATTTGTCGGTACTGAATTAAATAGTTCAACTGCCGCCAGGAAGAAGGGGACCAAACTCTACAATATTTTAACAAAGCACAACATAGACACAGCACACAGTACCAGACGAAAAATACAAGCACCCACTGGAAGTCAGTCTGGGTGAAGCCGAACATGTGGCCACAACTCAGATCTTAAAATATTGCATGCCTCTTAACAGAACCCATGATGGCTTCACGGGGCAAAAAAAAAAAATGCACTTATGTCCTCCTGAACTATATTTCTTCGCAAAAGCAGAAAGCGCGGTGTCTTGCTTGCTACGTAACCTTTACGAAGTGGCGCACCAGAAAGGTAACAATGGAAGGAGAGGAAGCAAACTAAAAGAACTGTCCACTCCACTAGGAACATATTAAAGTAAAGTATGTTGTCTGGCTTATTGGTGCTGCTTGCTTAATTTTAATAAGCCGCAACGTGGAAAACATGGTAGAACGCGTACACAAGCCCCACCCTTTTTTTCCTTCCATTGTGTTTCTTCGCATTCTGTGTGTCCCCTCCTCTTTTCGTTGTTAACCTTCTTTTTTTTTTATGCCACATCGTTAAAAACTATGTGCGAAACGGGACACTATGTTTTCTGCTTTCGGAGAAAAATAGTTAGTTCCAGAGGTCGTAAATGCGTTTTATAGTTTTGTGTAGCCATTGTAAGGTCATGTTAAGAAGCTGTGCGAGATTTTTAGACCTGAATTGTAGGGCGAAAAACGGTTCTACCACAACTGGTTGCAAGAGGCGCTAGTGTTCGTCGCCTCGTAGCATGTGCTATGTTACGCCTTCTTCGAATTAAACACGCAGCATCGACGAGCTCTACAGCGTAACTTACTGAAATGTGCAAGCTGTTCGCACGTGAGAAAGCTGCGTGGTTGGAAATAACTTTATACATCTCACGCCGAGTTGACAAGGCGGGTTCCAGCTGGTCACGAACAGCTCTTATGTGCGAAACGCAATTATGCTTCAGCGTGCGATCTCCTGGCGTATTCTGTGCCGCCACTTCAGTACCAACAAATCCTGAGACAGGGTATACACTTGCTTCCATCTGGCGGTGGGGTATGACTGTGGCTTACAACCTTGTTTTTCTTCTTAGGTTACAACGTATGGGTGTACACAGCTTATTATGAAAAGAAAGAAACGATACCTTATGACTGCATCTTTTTCTACGAAGCATGCACTAACGATAAGAAGATCTGGGTGTACAAAGACTGTCCAAAGTCAGAACACTGTTTAGAGTGATACAAAGAACCACCAAAGTGAGTTTAATGACTTCTCTCAGTTGAACACTTCATGACATATATAAATAAAGGAGCTGTTTGGAGCACCCTCAAAATGTAATTTCCTGCTTTGTTTATTGTTTTTATTGCTTCTTTGTCTGTTTTGAATCCAGCCTCACAAGGGCATACGGACAGTCCAATTACATTTTCAGCATGCCGCAGATACCACTGCATTGCCGCGCACGAGGTGCAGAGCGGCTTGTGTTCACATATACAGAGTTCTGCACCTTGCTAAAATCACCAAACTCGCAATACTGTGGAATCGGCCGGTGAAACAATGCAACGCACTTTAATGCTCATACAAATGCTTAGCAGATATTATTAATTTGGTATGCTGAATAAATTAGGGTTCTCTCATTTAGCTTTTCTTTTTGGGATTATGAAGGACAGGTAAGTGACAAAAATGCGGAGAAATGTCAAGAGAAATGTCACGAACGTAAACAGTTTCTTCTGGAAAAGACTTCTAACTCGACGATGGATAGAGACTAATGCTAACCCTAAGCAAACGTAAAGTCAACTACCTAACCCAAAAGCTGTGCCTTGTGATATCAGATACCTAGATATCTAATTAGATAACATAAAGCAACGACGAAATGTGCCGTGTTTTACATCCAGTAATCGGCTCCAACTCTGCAGACGTGGCGATTAATTCCTAAGCGTATGGGCAGGATTACGCACTGATACCACCTTGCCCAGGAAAACTTAGCAAGGAAGAGAACGCTAACTCCATATGTCTAGCGCAAGACACCAAACTGCCTACGGTGCACAGAGCCTCCGCACTTGAGAGGTACTATTCTAATCGGCACGGGAAGTTTTGAGAGCGCTATACTAAAGCTGCCTATTGAGACGTTTAGAGGACCTTGATCACGGCGGCACAAATGCACGATAATCTTTGTGTTCAGAAAATATTAACCGAAACGAGCAGTACAATATCGATGTTAATCAGCCATCCAAACTGTGACTATTGTTCATTGTCTTGAGGTCGCTAACAACACATTATCCCCCTAGCTGAGCGATATAGCTTAAAACGGTGATGCGACAGACGGTGAAGAGTCAGAGAAAAAAAAAGAAAATCTCAGGAGATCTGGCTTATACTTCAGTCTCATTTGGGCAAAAACGGCCCTTAGATATTATGAATTTGAAAGCCACTCTCGTAGTGCTATATGGCTTAACTTGATGGAATTAAAGCCTTTCGCAGTTAAGTGACTTTGCCACAACTCATTCATTCAGGAAATGTGAACTTCTGTCTCAGTCTTTACGTAGGACAGCAGAAATATTTTTTTGGAAGTAACATCCTACCTGGCAAAAAAAAAATAAAACTTATCTTTCCGACTCTCACTTAAATTACGAGCCATTTATGAGCCACACAAAGTGCCACTTTTGCTGCTACTTCGGAATGACACTGTATACGTTGCGTCCTGACCAAAGGCATCTTTTCTGCCTTACTCTACAAGTAAAAAGAAATTCTTAAAAAATAATGGCATTTTATCATTTTAAAGCTAGCGACTACGTTCGAAGCATGCGGTTGGTTAATTCGTGTTTTATGCTGTTTAACGTTTCAAAGCGACTCTGGCTATGAGGAAAACCGTAGGGGAGGGTTCTGGGCAATTTTGACCACCTCGTGCTCTTCAGCGTGAACTGACGACAGACAGTACACCGGCTTCTATTATTTCACCTCCATCGAAATGCAACTGCCGTGGCTGAAATTCAATCCACTTCTTTCGGGTCAGTAGCCGAAAACCATGACCACTGAGACACCGCGATGGCTTTAAAGCGAATGAGACGATTTTTATGCTCAGGGCAAAATTTTCAAACATATTCCGGCATAGTAGACTTATCGTGGCAAGCGACAACATTAAACATGGACTTTTCAGGCAGCCCTTAGTTCGACTCAACAGAGGAAATTTAGTTTCTTCAAATCTGCAATAACAGCATTAATGTATAAAACTTCTGCGTTCGCATAAACTCCGAAGAACACACGCTGCTAAAATGTTCCATTATTTTCATTCATGCAAAAGCCCTGATTTTGTAGGAAAAGTGGCCTGAAAGTACCCGCATTTTGTTTAAAATCTAAATATTTGGATGCATCTCGCCTCAAACATCTCAGTGTGCGACAGCCTGCGACAGCCTGCGACAAGCGGCGCAATGAAGTCGATAGAACAGGGCTGAAAATATAGCATGTAGCTTCTGGCTACCCCGCTCTTAAGGTGGGCCACTTAATGCACACCGTCTACTTCTCTTCAGCCAAGTGGTCTGCGCATGCACTGAGAAGAGAGGATGGGAGATACAAATCGCGGAGAAAATGGCGCCTTTCGGTGGTGGGGAAGAGTGGGGGCTGCACTGTACAACGAAATGTTGCAAGGGAGCTTTAGCATAAAAAAAAAGTCTTGCTGGCTTAGTTGGCAATTGCTCACCTTTGGTTAAAGGCGTGAAACCCACACAGACACAAGGAAAGCCGCTCACAGCTGCTTTATTTAGAGGCAGAACGCACAAATACAAAGCCGTCGTACACGCAAGGAACACTATCATGCTTCAGTTTTGATATAATAACGAACGGATGAAATAGTTGTTCTTGGCCTTATACAAAGATCCTCCGCTCTCGCCGTAATCTCTAAATCCACTGTAGGCCACCTGTTCGGTCCAACGCTTTCCCTCTCTCCCCTCTAGCGCTTGCTCTCTCCCCTACACATGGAGTGGCAGATTTTCCTCTCTCCACTTTGCAACCTGTCCACCGTGGCTGGTGGCAAATTCATTGAATTTAACTGAGTTAAATTGATTTCAATTGCATTTTATTTAGATAAACAATTAGATGAGTAATTAAGGTGTTATGGCTGAGCTGGTAGACTCCATGGTAGAATGCAGGGCTATATGACTAAACCATTGCATAATAGCTTTCGCTGTAAAAATCTTCACTAGAAATGACCTTCACTACAGAACCCTTTACTAGAAATGACGCCACCTTCACCGGGAGGTATGAGTACCAAACTAAACAGTTTGTTTTTTTGCTTCGACTTCAGCGTTAGTAGCTTTATTTCGTTAGTGGACAGCGAATCTGAAATAAAATTTAGGAGGTAGTACCGCGCCTGTGCCGCCGTTAGTGTGTCTTGATTTTTAATGTAATAACATTATGAGTGCCATGAACGTGAAAGGTTCCTGGCGTCGGCAGCCACAGTTCTGTGTGCAGCCTCTCTCTCCACATGCACCTGCCAACAATTCCTCTCTCTCTCTCTTCACGTGTAACGGAGAGGAGAGAGACGCCAGACTATGAATGACCCCGCACAATCCAAGTGATTACAGACAGAAATGGGACAAGAATAGAGCTCCAACGAGAATAGAAGCAGAATTTGAAGATAAACAGAATTGAAATTTTACTTAGGCTGCTAAAAAACCTCCTTTGAATAGGACACTTGAAATGGACGGAGTACACACAACCTCCGTATGAGCCTGTTCTAGACGACAAGCCATTTGCTACCATTGGGAAGTGTTTTTGTTTAAAGTGCAGGTTAGGCCGTCCAGACGGATATCAGGAACCATGACGCCAGCGTTAGCATTAAGTTCCAAACCATTGGCCAAAGTCGGGTCCATTAAATGTCGGTGATACGCCATGTCTTAACCGATAGTTCACTCAATTATGCCGAAAAATCAATTTTTCCGGTCTTTTTCCTCGGTCGCAGCTTGAGAAATCTAGCAATTTGGAAACAGTGAGCAAATTTCCGTTCTTTAAATTCCTTGAAGCTCCACAAAAGTTGCCTTTCCGTCCAATTTTACAATTCAGATTCCCTGAAAAAGGCAAATTTTACCGAATGGAACATCACTAGTGCACCATGCCTGCACTCCTAACTCATCGAGTTCATTATAAAATTAAATTGTTCAGCTTCAAACTGCTTTGCATAAACCACAGTAATTTCGAGAGCAAGGGCTGCAACTCTCCTGCGAAAGAATCTGACAGGAATCTTGTAAACATCTGTATTCCAAAAGCTACTAGCACACTCTGAACAGAGCGCGTAAACTTCGAAGTATTATTTCTTTCAGAAGCAAACGTATTACGGGTACCTGACGTGATCTCCCCAAATTTGCTATTCGGTTTGTGGAAACTACGGCTTGTTACTAGTACGCGCGATCAGCTGTAATCGCGTTCTCCTTCAGAGCTGCGAACTTCCTTCTGGGCAAAAAAAAAAAAATTTGGAATGGCATCCAGAAATAATATTTGTGCAGAAGTTTCAGATTAACTATTTTAATTAACAATATTTAACTTTCTTTTTACATGCACAACTTTATCACTGAAACTTCTCTCATATATCCAACATGCATAAGAATGGGTAATTGGATTAACTGCATAGATAAACTAACATGGTTCTATGAATAAAGCTTAACTGTATAGTTAAAGCGCGGATCTAAAGAAGCGGTTAGAATTAACGCATTATTACTTGTACCTGTCTCTATTCACAGTTGAATCGAACAGCCGTCGCGCATGAACTAATAAATTATAAACAATAAATAATGAGCAACATTCTCCAAGATATAGGCCGGCCATCCGACAGGCGCAAGCTTTTTTAGACGTGTCGTGTTTTTCTCATGCAGCCGTTCCGACCACTCTCCTGCCTTTGCTGAGCATTGACATTTTCTAAAGGTTCAAGCATCGCACTTTATTCCTGTGTCGTTAACGAGCTTTCACATTTGATATCCAGCATGGAAACATGAACGCTCGCACGCTGCAAATGCAAGAAAAACGCTGCATTTCAATCGCATATTCAGTGAAGACAGCATGGCTCTTGCCCTGCTCGTCGTGCTAATCGTACTGGCATCCAACCCAATCGACGGACAAGTCTGCACTCCACACGACCTCATTGCACGCAAACTGGAAAATGCACCTGATGCATGGAAGGTGAGCCTATAGACTCTCAGAAAAGAAGAAAGAAAATGAATACTTTATTTACACCCTGAAAAATTTACTAGGCCTCGTGTCATTGCATGCACCCCGCTCCCCCCGGAATCATGTATTTAAACCTTTTTTACATTCGAAAATATTACCGCTCAAGAATTCATCTACGTGTTAAAATTTTCCTCGTCTTCCTAGTTTACCACAGTCAGCCACAGGGCGAGACAAGAAGGTTTGGACAACAGGTTTTATTTTCTTATTTTGGAACATCACTTATCTTCGCTGATTTGTTGGAGAGCACATTATATATCATAACTTGCCTTGAACTATTGTACTCAAGAAGGCAGGGTGGTGCTCTGTTGCGAGTCCACATTCTCATCTGTTTAGTTAAACATTAAAGAACATCGAGCGCTTATGTTGCTGCACCAATTCGACAGAAAATATGATAACCTGAGAAATATGCAGTCTTAGGCATCGCAGAAGGCGCATCGTAGGTGGAAAGCATAGAAAAACAACAAGTTTGGAAATGTGACGTTTTTATGACACGCGTAACTATCATTTTGCCGTGCCTTCAATTATAAATCTAAGATTCTTGCTGGAAGAGCAAGCCGTACACTTCTTGGTGTCTTAAAGGTCTTACCTAGTCTATAGCTTTTATTTAAGCATTTTTTATTCGTCTTAGATGTTTTGGTTGGTTTGATTTGATTTAATAAAATCTGACTCACTTCCCTTATGGGCCTGCAGGAGGCCTAGAGTGTATCTAAAAAACGAGTTGTAACATTGTGAACCGACTAATGACGTCCTCAAGGTTAATCGTTCCAGTTTCATAAGGTTAATTGTTCCAGTTTCATAAGTTTCGTACTATGCAATGTTCTCAAAGGCTGTCATTCGAAGAGCTACGAAACCAGCATTAAATTGAAGCTATGTGTACAGAACCGAAGGCAGGAAACTCCACGCGAGATTGCCGGTGGTGTGCAAGAAAAATGAAAGAAAAATTCATGTGAGACTGCCACTATTAAGCATTAGTTTTTCTTGAGAACATTAAAAGCAGCTCGATGTATATACAGAGAAAGCTACAACAAAGTGACTTTACAGTGAGTTCACTGACATCAAGTCGACTGCAGCGAGCTGTCACTGAAGTGAGCTGTGTTATTTCGAGATATATTGCTTACATTTCCACCTCCAAAACGTCGGCTGCTTGTGAAGAAGTTCAGTAACTTCTGCAGATTTCTGAGTTCAATCACATCGTCATCATAGGTCAGGAAATAATGTTGCTTGTTACCACCAGTTGTCATTTCTTAAAATGCACAGATGTAAGTGGTTTTGGGTTAAAAGCCCTGAGGAGGCGCTGCTGCCTTTTGCCCTTTCCTTATGCGTCTATGGTGACAGCAATGAATTTTAATGGCGCATGGACAGCTCACGCCAAGGAACGCCACGACACAATATGTTCTGGTCAGCAAAAGGCTGGCGCTTATGCGTCCAGTTTTATACTTCCATAAATTCCCACTTAAAATGGGCATCAAATTCTTTAATCCAGTTCAATATTCTTACTCAGAATAGGCCAAAAGCCTCCGAGTTTGCTGATCCAGTTACAGCTTATGTAGTGCTGAAATGGATTTCAACCGCAATGACCATGCCACAAGAAATATAGCACATCGAAGATACTGTAGAATTTGAAAGCCGGTAAAGCATCACCGAACCTGTAAACGGACTTGGTTCTGCTATACAAAAGGTTTGTAACGTATGGCGCCTTTTGAACCTTGCAATATCTTCAAATTCACTTAAACTTAAGAGCGTATTGAGTATATTCTTGTCGTACCTGCAGGAATCTTTTACAATGCAGACGTCAAAAGCAGAGCCACCCCATTATGCGCGTGCGTGCATGCGTGTGTGTGTGTGTGCGTGTGTGTGTGTGTGTGTGTGTGTGTGTGTGCGTGCGTGCGTGCGTGTGTGTGTGTGCGTGTGCGTGCGTGCGTGTGTGTGCGTGTGTGTGTGTGCGCGCGTGTGCGTGTGCGTGTACGTGTGTGCGTGCTTGCGTGTGCGCGTGCGTGTGTGTGCGTGCGTACATGTTATGAGCCCAATTCACATTCTCTTTAATGGTTGCGGCTTTACTGATTTTTCGGCACAGCTCTAGTTATCACGAAGCTGTGTTATATGTCATTTGTCTCCAGGCTATATATAATTACATTTGCAGCTGATGGCAGAAACAACGGCAAGATTTTTCCTTGTGTATCACTCAAGAAACCCTTCGTTTCACCAGCACCATTCTTGTCTAAATGCTGTGAGGATTCGCCATACAGAACATCCAAAGAAATCTGCAGTGTACCAATACACTTACATTACGGGGACCAAACTCATGTAAGTAACATTAGCTTTATTGTGCTCGTTTTTCACACGAATTCACAATGCGGTCAATGGTTAAGGGACGCTGACTAAATTGGGTTACGTGAAATCACGTCGAAACTTGTAGATTTCTAAAAAGTCTAGAAACTTGGTGATCCACTGTCGTGACTGCTCCCCCTGCTAACATTGTCCTCCAAATTTCGCAAACACCAGAATCATGGCAAAAAAAAAAGAACCAGCTCACCATTGACAACCTAAAAGCAGGCTGCGTTAGAGTACAATCAATAGCCCTCCTGGAAAAAGAGATCAGATTCCTGTCTGGGTCAATATGGTTTTATTGCATTCCAAGATACCTACAACCCTTTCGATACCCCTTTCAGTTCTAATCTTATCACTTTTTGGTTCGTTAATTGTTGCCTCACTCATGTCATCCTTTTACCTGTTTTTTAGCGCTTCATTTAATTTTGGACGTTAATTATTGCCTAAGTTATGCCATACATTAAACTGCTTTTATCGCCTTATTGATTTTTTGCCGGTCTTGATTCTGGGCTGCCATTCCTTTTATCTGTTTTCTACCACTCCATGAATTTTTGCCATTTCTCACCTCATCAATTCTATCTTTTCACCTATTTTTATGCCTCGTTTTTAGCCTTGTTATCGCGTTTTCTGTGTAAGTCATTGTCATTTGTTAGCCAAACCTTGGCCAATTTTTCTTACGATTGTTTTTCTTGCGATTATTATCGCGCTGCTTTTCTTCTTTTTTTCGGGGTTGAGCACTCTGTGAATGCCTTATCACAAGTGGCTGCTACAGATCGTCCTCTTCATATCTGTGTTGCAAATGTGCTTCCGCGTCAATATCCTTCTGTTAAATATGAGCCGCGGCTGAAAATACCTACAAAATAAAGTTGGCAGTTCAGCGCAGTTGCGTGTGTGTCTTATCCGTGTCCTTGCTGCAAGCGCTCTGATTAAATGATTACAATGGAGTGGTAAAAGGCAGAGAGTGGACTAAAAATTATAACACTCGTGTTTCTACACAGGGAGACAAGTAATCCAGAAAGAAAGAGATATTATGTAACTATAAGGCGGGAATGTACACAAAGCTTGAAGGGAAAGGTCGAGCATTGAAATCAAAGAAATCACGAGATAAGACACAACTAAGGTGAGGAAAAAAAGAAAATATTTGCTGCGGTTCAACCAGGCTGAATCTATTTGACAGAGCAGAAGCTCGAAGCGGAAGCAACGGTAGCGCCCGCTACCAGCTTCCTCTAAGAGCACAGCGCTTGTCCTGTGCTCTCGTGTTTCTCTTTCGTCGTCGTTGCTTCGCGCTGCCGCTTTCCACGGTCCCCTGTCGTTCACGCCGCTGCTGCCGCTGCTTCTACAGGCGAGCCTCTCGTTCTTATTCGGTTTCTGCTTTGATCTTAGCAAGGTTTCCACGTTATATCTTTCGCCAGCGCGCCCTGTCGACGTTCTTGATCATAAGGATCATCAGGTTCAATCAGCTGTCTGCGATACACAGCCGAAGCACTGGTTCCAGGCGCGCCACTCCTCCATGGCTATCTGCGAACGTCAAGCAAGGCTTCGCGCTTTTTATTATCTTATCAGATGAAAGGCTAGTCACGTGGCTCAGCGCAACTCCGAGGTGAACGTTGAATCGCGTTGTTCAACGGAGATCTGAAGGCGAGTGAACCACCGTTTTTAGATCCCTGATCTAAAAACGTTGGAGTGAACGCCGCCGGCTCCGCGCCCCGCAGCTGCACCGAGGCGCGGCGAGTCACATGGTATGACGTCACAGCCACACCCTCGGCTCCGCCGCTTGATCATTCTTCGTAGCGACATGACCTTGAGGTTTGCATGGGAGGAGCAGAGCTTCCGCTCTAAAAACTCTGTCTAGGATGGGAAAGGAAACTCAAGGCTGAACGATGGAAATGGGAAGGAAGATTGAAAGAATCAAAGGAAACCCTTTGTTAGAGATAAGCGAAGGCCGTGAGGAGTCTGTTTCCCGGAAAAGATAGGATGTTCGGTCAGCACGACTTAAAACGATGAGTTTGGTGCTTTTAAGTTCGATAGCTGCCTGCAGGCTGCGTGCCAGCCTGTCTCTCATTTCGGAGTCCGAGTTCAAAGTGTCGAGCGCGCACACTGTCCACGCAGCTATGTTAACGAAATACCGCCAGAATGGCTTGGGGTTGCGCACGCACTCCATCGTATTAGTTCGTGTTCTACAAAGGAAGGGAGCTCCAGTACTAGGACGCAGTCTCTCAGAATGGGGGCTCCGAGAAAACGACTAAGCGTCGGAGCGCCGAAACCCGATAGAGTAAAGTGGCGGTTGGAGAACTTGTCACAAGATCTCAGTGCAGCTTCTTTGACCTCACTGCAGGGACATACTTCCAAGAAATGTGCTGTTGTATCCATTTGAGGGGTCGCGCCACTTCTTTGTAGTAAGTGGTGGCCAGGGCGCCATGGCGTAGCGGTCTCGTTGTAGTTAGCCGCTGTTCCGGATGTGTGTAGCCATGGCTTTGTAGAACTGCATGCTAGCAGGAAATGTTCGCACTGATCACAGAACTGCACAAACCGCTAGGCTGTGAGTTTCATTTTTACGCGCACGAGGCCGAGTCCACCTGCTGGGAAACTCCAGAAAATATTAGATCAACTCATTGTCTCGTATGTGGTCGCAATATAAATGCGACCCACATTCGGCGTAGTCAGAATACAGACTTGTTATCGGTGGTGGCAATTAAGGCAGACTAGTGCACAGCGGGGTATAAAATGGTGTTACAAATGTGAGCTCTGGTGAAAAAGGCTATATGGCGTGCCCTGCACACCTGAAGTTCTCTCTCCGCTGCCGCTAACTTTGAGATCCACCGACCGCCCACTGATGCGTGCTGACTAAGATTGACCCCGAAGTTCCGTTCAACTGTGTCGTGCCCTTAAATCTCGACGAGGTTGGCGCGCTTCTTCAGCCAATGTCCGAGCCAAGCACCCTTTGATTTTGTTAGGTGCAGCATTGCTTGGTTAAAGCAGGGCTTTATATCGCATGTATGTCGTGTGGTCTTTCACACAATGGTTGTGACTGTGAAAGAGGGAACAGTACACGTGCTCGTGGGCAAGACAAGCCGGTGACGGTACCCATAAACGCTATCGAGTTATATATTTAAAGGCGGAGCCTCTGTGCCCCCCAGATTTGTCTCTGAACCGTGGTTTGTTTGGAGATACCTGTGACCGTAGCGTGTAGGTACTCTGCGTCTTAGTCATTGTTCCCACTCGCTATTGCATACTGTTATGAAGATGTCGAAGGTGCATTCCGTTATTGCTCACTAGGTCTGGCAGAACTACTGCATCTTTTCAGCAGCGTTACGCCGGTGAACCCACTCCGGCTACGGGTGCGTGGGCCTGGAAACTTCTGAAAGAGGGAAACATGCATGAGCTGTAGAAATAAGGAGTTTATTACATTCGTTACATTCAAATATGTCATTGTCTTTTATTTTCAGTGTGAAATATTTCATTCAAAGTCTAGTAATACTATATAAGCCGGAAGCCGGACCTGGATGTGTTTTGCCCTTTATGGCGTAAAAACGCCCCTTATTGCCCTGATGCATTCAAGCCGCTTCGCAGCCCTTGATTATTAATGAAATTCCAACAGTTTGCAATGTAATTGATGTTTATTTTTTCGTGATCGAGCGAAGAATTTTATATTAGTAGGTTCGGCCAAGGGCAAGTAAATGGCGAGATTGCAGACACAGAAATATGGCGTCGTGGTCAATGGAGTGCAGACATTCAACGTTCGCGAACTTTACGAGTTGTCTGTTTGAATTTTTTTTTCCGCAAATTGCCGCCATGAGGAGTATTAACGTCAATTTTCAACGAAATTAACAACTTTTTAGCTTCTTAGGCACTTTATGAAGGCTAAAAGCGTGTCGAACGCATTTCTAACCAACTACTAAGCTGCTACCCACGTTTTGTCCACAGTCGGGAGCAGAAAAATGTAGAGCTTGACAAAAAAGATCCTGCCTATCCCCACTACAACGAGTTCACTGTGGATGTGAGTCATGGTAAGCAGCATGCACGATGAATTCTGCATCATTACGCTTTATTCTTCGAAAGTAATGATAAGAAAGAATTTTTACGCATTTGCTCCAATAAGGTAGACAATGAACAAGTTTCTTCACGCACCTCGGATTCACGTTGCATGTCCAGAATAAAATAGATCTCCATTGAATCACAAGATGCTGCGGATCGTGAAAAGTTTTCGCAGTTTTCTAGAACTGTACCAACTCTTTGCACCACCTCGTAACAGGGCTTACGTGCTTGCAGCAGAACTTATATCCTGTAGCCAAAAGTCTTAGCGCCATATAAACCTATTTTCTCCGTTTAATTTGTATTGAACACCTTGTGTAACTCATGTATGCAAACCGATAATGTTCTTTTGTCACAGGGACGAGCAAGCAGCTTCAAGATTTCCAGGTTATATACACCGACTACAAGGAATGTGTTCTCGTCTGGTCGTGGAACTTAGGTACGTAGTGACTACAGACCCTAGTAAGATATTTTTCTGCGAAATATAAAAGTTCCTTTGTAACGCAACGTACGAGCCACGAAGGTAGCAGTACCTTAGCTATTCCAGGATTGTCTTAAAGATGACCAATAGGATGGTCCGAATGCAAAATGCAAGAACAAATACCAGTGCTTACGTGATGAAGCTTCAAGTGCCCTTTAAAAAACTGCTAATTAGCAGATCAAAGAGCCTCATCCGGTTGCGACGAAAATCAGTCCGCTTTATAATGACAGACTATAGTAATTGTACACTCTGATTTTTTCCGCTGTATGGTGTTAGCGGCTGTACAAGGAATTCTGCTTTTAAATCGACGTAGAAAATTTCGCTAAGCTCCGAAGAAGCGTTCCTATTAGAATAATTGCCGCCGCGGTGGCTCAGCGGTTATGGTGCTCGGCTGCTGACCCGAAAGACGCGGGTTCGATCCCGGCCGCGGCGGCTAGAATTTCTTTGGAGGAGAAATTCTAGAGGCCCGTGTACTGTGCGATGTCAGTGCACGTTAAAGAACCCCAGGTGGTCGAAATTTCCGGAGCCCTCCACTACGGCGTCTCTCATAGCCTTAGTGGCTTTGGGACGTTAAACCCCATAAAACCAAACCAACCTATTAGAATAATTGGAACGGTGTATATCACCACGTTATATGTCGGGGTACAAAGCAGTTGCTGAATCAATCATTCTGTTTTGTTCGGGATGTGTATGTTACATATTAAAGCTTCTTGTGTCTCTTTAACTAAAGAAAGCCTACGTTGAAAACCCGCGCTACACCCTTCTCGACGAGCGGAATGGCGAGACGACGGCAGAACTTGCGCGTGACGGCGCGCGTAACGGCTTTTGTACGCGGGAATGCGAACAAGAGTGTACAAACGCATATATATTATCGTAGAGACAATGCATCATATCTGAGGGCATGTGTGAAGATCACAACTGCGCAGTTCAACAAAAAATTCCTTTTGTGAATTTGGTGCCGCTATCGTTTTCGGCATCGCACTTTTTCCTGCGTAAAATTGCTCTCACGCGAGCTCATAATTGATTCCAGCATCGAGGAAATAAAGAACAATTTTGTCCAGAGGCAAAAATTCATGTACAAACTTCTCACTTTTTTTTAACTACATTGTTGCTAATTAAGGCTCCAGTTCAGGTTCTCCACCGCGGAGAAAAAAAGAACGCGAAAAATGAGCTTTTGTTTTTCTGTTAAAAAACTGGCTGTGGCTTAGCTTGGTTAAGCCTGATAATTGCGAAGCAATACGATAGGTTCTGACGTTGTTTCTACCGAAGACGTTGACCGTTTTCGTCGGGCTGCATAATGAGCACGCCGCTTGGAAAGTCGTTCTGCTCGTTCTTCTGCTGTCTCCGTAGCTCGCTGATGCTTCCTCCTTGCATTCTGCCGAAGTGTCTTGCTTGCTTGAGGCGGCATCTGACAGGCTTGACGAGAGGAGCGAACCGGCGATGGTGCCTACCAGCCTCGCGCTGCGAGAGCGCGAGATGGGGCCCCGTTTTTAAGCATGAAATGCTTTTAGCTCCCGTTGTCGGCATTCTGGTGACGTCACGCCGAGACAGAGAGCCATCATCCGGGCACTGAAATCCACTCATCCGGGTACTGAATTCCTCTCATCCAGGCACTGAATTCCACTCATCCGGGCTCTGAAACGAGAACATCCGGGCACCGTACGAGACTTCGCGAGATTCAACGAGACTCTCTAAGCCCTCCTACGGGACCGGCATACAAGCGCCGGTTGCTCTCCAAACGAGTCACAAAAAATAACTGCTGCCAGTGTCTTTAAACACTGAGAAGACACTGGCAGCAGTTATTTTTTGTGACTCGTTTGGAGAGCAACCGGCGCTTGTATGCCGGTCCCGTAGGAGGGCTTAGAGAGTCTCGTTGAATCTCGCGAAGTCTCGTACGGTGCCCGGATGTTCTCGTTTCAGAGCCCGGATGAGATATCAGTCGAGCTGTGCATTTGATAATGCACGGAATTATAATTTCCGATTTCTAATAACGCGTGGAACAAGCACATACATGCCACAATACACTTCGTTGTCATACGTGATCTCTTAGGGGCTTTGAGAGAAGGCCGCTTAGAGAAAGAGGCTGAGAAGTGCTTTCGGCGGAAAACTTTCGCTCCCTCCCCACGATGGCGCTGCGGTCCTACACTCACGCATGTAAAAGACCGGCCGCTTGGCTTTCAAGCCTTTCCCCCTCTGGCAGGCAGATGTATACACGCTCGCGGAGTATTCGAACGCGCTGCATATACATTCTTGTCAGGCCTGCGTCTCGTCGTGTCCGCGTACGCTTCTGCATCGTCCTGGATTTCAATGCCGCCACCGTCACAGCTGCTTAAGCCGAGCAATGGAGCCTGTGTTAGGCCCGTAAACATTTCATGCTTACTCTACTCTCGGTTACGGGAGAGACGCAATTTTTACACAGATGGTATGACGTCACTCCGCGCGCGGTGCCCCTGGTGAGAGGAGCGGGAGTTAGGCCGCCGTTGGTGCCTACAAGCCTCGCGCTCCGACGGCGCGAGATGGGGCCCCGTTTTTACACAGATGGTATGACGCCATGCCAAAGGTCATGCCAAAGGTCAAGTGGTGCCTACCACCGCCTCGCGCTGGAACGGGCTGAGGTGGTAGCTAAAGTAGTATTGCTTTGCAATAAAAGCTCCAAAAGCATTTGATCACCGCATTGTGTGTTTGGGTGAACCCTGTACTCGAATGGTCTTTTTCGTGCTAAGCCAGGCATTCTTGATAATGTGCACATCACAGCCTAATGTGATGCCGACCTCTTTCTATGCCCCATTCGGCTCCCAGTTTACGCACCCTGAACGCTGAGTGGATGGAAAACGCAAGTATTCGACGCAAGGCATGCAATATTGTTACACGAGAAAGTCGGCTGCCAGGAAACAGGAAAAGCTAATGTCCAGGAAGCGCTAACTAGAATATGCATAATAACAAATAATAAACTGGCAGGGAGAGAGAGAGAGAGAGAGAAAGCCCATCAATGAGAAAACAGAGAATTAAGCCGGCGTTTGAAAATCACTGGCATGCTTCTCTGCGCGGGGAAGGGAGTTTGGGAGATAAAGGCGGAAGTAATAAACTGGATAACTAGATGATATGATGATACGATGATATGTTGCTCTTATCCTCAAAATATGTTTCGATTTTTGTCCACTGATGCCTCCCCCTCCCACCTCTTGACAACATCCAATTTCAGGTTACCAAGTGTGGGTTGAAGCATCCCACCTGAAAGAACACAGGAAAGTGCCTCATAGCTGCTCATTGTTATACGATCTTTTGGAGCCGCGTACGAAGTATGTTGTATATAAATGGAAGACGTGTAAAATACAAGCATAAAATAAAAATTTACAACCTCGTTTTCTACGTTCGGAGTGGTTTTTTGTTCGAAATCTGGAAGTCACTTAATATACCTATTTCTCTTCAGAATACGCCAGCTTAGTTTCGAAGGCACAGACATGGAAACATAGTTTCGACATTGAAAAAGCCTGAGACACTGCGTCCAGCGTGTTTCACACTGAGGTCGCATATAAATCTGCACCTAACAGTGCTTGCTAAAATAGCGCTAAGGATCAGAGGAATAAACTGCTGTGGGCCTTTAGTTTTACACTACGGCATAAAGTGCAGAATTCGGCTGTTCACTTATATTTATGGTCCTAAAACTATTGTCACTCCGTAACGTCAACACTGAAGCTTTTTTCACAACACAAGCCTACACCCCCCCCCCCCCAGCAGCGTGTGGTTCTCAATGACAAGAAAATAATGATTTTCTACGAAGAAACAACTGACGATGAGGCCCACGAAAGAAAGCAGGAGAGACTGAGTTTCCCCACTCCTACCACTCTCTGTACTTGCAGCAGAAAAATAAAAACTATGCTGTTCATTTCGTTCTAAGCGCTGCGCAATGAGATGCGGACATTTCACACACAAACTTTTTTTTTCGTAAATCTTTTGGTGTGTGTTTCAAGTGTTTCAAGGGAGCGACGGAAAAGGAAAACAAAGCACGCTTTCCTCGCACTTACCCTACAAAACACAAACCGCAAGCACGCATATCAACCCAGTCCACAAAAAGTTAGGCTATTCACTCGCGCAATGGGATTGTGGCAATGAATCTAGTAACAATGAATACGGGGGCCCTCAGAGTGTATGTCTGCCCATGGATGATCAACTTGCGGCGGTAGGCGGGGCAAGAAATGCCGCACACGCAAAAAGCTGCTCTGCTCCAAGCAGCAACCTATGCTGAGCAGCAACCTATGCTGGCATTAACCAATTCATGTGCACGCAGTGCTGACAAAGCACTCACTGCCTTGCCAAACAAGTTTTTCAGAATTAGAGAGGGAGATAGAGATAAACAGGAAGGGGGAAGGCAAGGGATGCCAACCAGAAGGGTGTTCTGGCTGGCTACCAGAAACTAAGGAACCTTAACCTATTAGCCTCACTCTCCTAAGTCTCTAGAACTGCGGTGCTCAATACGAATACAAACAAAACACAAAAATTTGCTGGTGCTCTTTGATTCTTCTTCTCGCAGTCGTTTTTTATTTTTTTATTTGTGTGCTGAGACAAGGCACAGAATGCGGTTCGAGCCGTGACATGTTTACGATGTCAGTTCGTTTTTTTGCAAGTACATGGCGATCGTGTCTCCCCAGCTGCCGGGGCTAGGCCGCATATACAGGCCGATTCATAATGCCGAGGTCAGTACCAGTTGCGTTAGCTATCATGACTGACGGCACTATGCAGTTGCACCGACCACTCATGATTCGGCCCCCCCCCCCCCTATGAAAGCGTTCGAAAAATGCAATAACCTTACCAGTGAATTTTAACAACACTGGAATGGTAGATGGGATTTAACACCCCAAAGCTGAACATGAACTATGAGACTTCGAAGTAGAGGGCTCCCGATTAATTTAGACTGTACCTGAGTTTTTCAATGTGCAATTGCAGCACACAGCACGCGGGCCTTTTTGCACTTCATCTCTATCAAAACTGTGCCGCCAAGGCCGCGATTCGATCTCGCGTCCCATGGCTCAGCAGCTGAACGACATAGCCACTAATCACCACAGCGGGTGTTTCAAGTATCTGGCAGAATTTGGCCACCAAGCTTTCATGGCCGGTACAGAAGCCGTCCGTCTTATAAAACCATACACTTCGCGTATTACTACCTCAGTTAGGTGAACATTTTCCTTTTGCAAAAATTCGATCCACGCAAAAGACTCAACGGCAATCACCTTGCTTGGCGATCTTCGATCCTTCTGCTCGACATGACCTCATCTGAGCTTCCGTTTCAAGATCCCGTCATATGAAGTGTTGAGTGCACTTCACAGCTGTACTTGCGATCGCGGGTGCTTTCTGCTCAATTGTTCACAGCAAGCTGCTGCGTTACTTTTTTTTACCACAGAAGTTGCGCCTACATAAATTCCAGATGGCATACCGATTGAGCAAGATATCGCTGCCACCGCACGTGCGCAAGCAGTGAAAGCACATATCTGCAGACAAGCGGCGCGTAGCCATATGCCACGTTTACAGAAACTGATATCCAGAGAAACGCGTAAAGTGAGCGTCCCTTAAGGCTGGTTCAATAATTCCGAAGCTTCGGACGGCCTGCGACTTGTTTTAATTTTCAGCCTTATCATCAAGAAGGACTAGCCTCGACCTCCACTGAAAGCTATGTATGTGATACCAGCTCTTCTGATAACTTTGTCTTTGAGTGGCTGTTGCGCTACCGAGAAACCGCATTGCAAGGGGCATTTCCTCGCGAAATGGCTAGGCTACAACCCAGACGCTTGGGAGGTGAGCTTTTGGCTGAATAGAATCATAAAGAACCATGTTCACATGTGCTATATTGCTAATCGTTGCTCTTTCAGTCCTCGTTAGCATCAAGTTATGTGAAGCTCTGCGAAGTGTGTTTGCGGGAATTTAGTTTTCTTTTTGGAATTCTTCTTTTGTGCAGCACTTGTTGTTCAGCAATGTACGAAATTCTTGTGACGGCATTTATTAGTCTCTCTGCTATTATTTTTTTTTTCGAGTGCCTGAGCTTATCGTCGGGACCGAGCACACTGGATTCATTTGAAATCGTTAACCTACCAATTTATACCGTAGTGTTCGTGATCCGACAAATGGCGGCTTTTCATGGCATTTCCCTCATTGTCTTTTCGCCCTTTACACAGCGTGCACATTTTCTTTTGTTTTCTGCTTGTCTTCCTTAGATTACTCTGCATTCTATAGCCAAGAATATGCTATATTCTGTATGCCTGTCGTGCCTTTTAAGGCTTCAGGTTCCAGCTTTTCTGCAATCATTTTCTTACATTTTTTTTAGGGGAATAATGATGAGAATGACTATTGTTGTTATCCGAGCGATCCAAAAATTAAAACAATTTGCGGCAGTTTCACACTATGCTAGCAAATAATTTCGAAGACAGTCCTTAAAATGTGATTAATGCTACAATGTTTTTATTTTGCCGTAACTTGTCAAGCCGTAATGCAAAAAAAAAGACCTCGCTCTGTTTATGGGCAGTGCAATATAATTCTGTAACTTAAGGTTTTTCAATGAGATGTAGGACCCCGGTAAAATCGTGACCATTTCTTAATGTATAAGAAAACAAAGACTGCATTTTTTATTTTAGATGTGCTTGTTTTTCAGATAATTAAGGAGGAGCACACCAAATATCATTTCATATTCCACTCAGACGGGACGTTACAAGATATGTATAAATGTTTGCGCACGGTCAGGTCCTCGCATGAGAATCGAAACAAGTGGGAGAGAAATTTACAATACAAAAGCTCTCCAAACAAATCTACAACGTAAGTTCAAATATGATACTGTTACGTCGTGGCCCAAGGAGAGGACGACGCGGGCACAGCGCACAGGCCGAGAGCACAGAACCCGCACAGGACACAGAGCACAAAGCACAGCGCTTCTCGTTCACTCGTCACCAATCGTATTATCCGTTGCAATATTTATGCACCTAATTGCTTTGTAACACCGCTTCATTGGCAAAACAAGGTCATTATGCGGGCTCTATTCGGAAAACATCCCATATTTTGTTCAATCAATTTCCCGTGTAAAATAATTCTCGAACTGATCTTTTCTGAGCAGCTATTTAGCATGTAGTCAAGAGTTCGACGAAACATCGTCTGGTCAGGTGGAGGTCAGTACGTTTAAAACGAAACGTCAGTACGTTTAATTAAACATCGACTTGGTCACTGACCCTGTGTTTTTATTATAGCTATTTAGCATGAGCACGTTGCTCTCGGCGCTCAAATCAATTCTAGTATTCCTGCTGGAAATTCTCAGCTAAGAAATCGTTCAGCGCCCGTACCATGCTTAGCGTCGTAGTGGCAACTATCTTTCATCAGCTGGAATGACGAATGTTGCCCAGATGGGCACATTCCACAACGGCCATGTGGGTCAGAGAATGGGAGCTCTCTCTTGGGAATGTGCCCTTCTGGGATAAAGCGATCCAGGTGAGATATTAAGCGGTGTTGTTATACAACTAGTAAATAATCACATTGTGTTAGCCTTATTTCTGGACTTTAACTAAGGCATTTGACACGATAGACCATACGCTACTAGTCGAAAAATTAAGCTCACTTGGGTTCCGCGGTCAATTTAACAAGGTTTTGTCAATTATTTTACAGATAGGTTACCGTGTGTGATGCTTGATAATACGCACGGAGATTTAAAAAATGTTAAATTCGGTGTACCTCAAGGAAGTCCACTTGGCCCACTGCTTTTTAACATGTATCCGATTAGGGTTTATTAAAGCTTAAGTCAAACGTTTTCCAATACACTGAAGATACAGCGCTAGCACTTGAAGCTACTGATTATCGTAAATGCACAGAATCATTTCAAATAGATAAAAGTGGAGTTGTTGACTGGTTCTCGCAAAATTTCATTTTTTAAACGTTAACGAAACAAAACTAACACGCTTTAAAAACCCTCATAAAATTGTTACTTTAAACCAACCACTGTATCTTCATACATCCCATTGTTACGAGAGTAATTGTAAAGATATGCAAATAGAGCGAACAGTTCTCTATCTGGGCATCCAGTTTGACCAACACCTTACATAGAGCGACCACATCGTCTACCTCTCTAGAAAGATAAGGGCGGTTATTATGTATCACTTTCGTGGCAAATATCCTCTTCATCTTAGATGACTGATCTATACAGCATTAGTAGGACCTGTTTTAAAGTACGGCATTACTGTTAACTGCTCCGAATACAAGAAAAAAGCATTAAATGTTATCGTCAAAAGAATAGTGAACACTATAGCTTACGGCACCAAACTACACTCGGTTGACATGAAAGGGAAATACGATGAGTTAGACATCCTTCAGATTCGTGAACTGTTTCAATGTGTTGTGCTAACACGGTATTATTATTGAAATGAATATAAGACTCCCGTAAAGAAAAATGTCACCTTGAGAAAAACGGAACGTTTTATTAAGCCACGGGTTTATACAAATTACGGTAAAAAGATGTGCAGTTATTATGTAGCGGCTGTATTTAATGAAATTCCCGATCACCTATGTATTGCAAATAGCAAGCGTGGGATGATGATTGACTTAACAAATTGGTGTGCAAATGTACTGCCTTGTGTATAGCTTGAGTTCTTTCGTATGTCCTATTTTGTGTTCACGACATTTTTTTCTCTATGTTAGCATGACTGTTTAGACAAGAAATGTATGCCTATAGAGGTACTTTTCTACCTGCTGCCTGATCAGCCAATAAGCAAAATGTGCTTAAGCAGAGCATAATTTATGATTGCGTACGAATACAGACGAATAACTATTGATGAAGCTTCTTAACCATTGGAAACGGCAAAGATTCCTGGTATTATTCCAACATTAAAAATGATATAGGAGTACAGGCAACACTTTTTCACCACGCCTATATTCACTGCTTTTTGTCGAAAAATTAAAAGAAGCTACACTAAAGTTACATGAAGAGCAGGGCTGCTGTTCGGACGAGCTGGTTCGTCATAACGAAACTTGCAGCAATTGAAAGACACGTACAAACAAGTTTAGCGCAACGCTTACTCTCTATTGTCTACTGCGTGTTTCTTTCGTATTAGTCCGTGTTTTTCAAGCAGTATAGTTTCGTCATGGAGAGTAGTTCGTTTAATTGCCCACAGCTCTTTTGTCATGCATCTTGAGTCTTATTGGAAAATTTATCTCAGGGGGAGCAGCGAAGACATGGTCCGGTAGCTTGCCTCCACATGGCACCGCAACTGTAGCCTCGAGAATTCGCTTTTGCGAACGCCTGCGTAGCAGCGTCCTCACGCTTTCAACTACGACTAACCGTCTTGTGTGGCTTCAAAAATCAAATAATGCGTGAAACTTTCTTTATCTCTCACAATTATCTGCGTACTTAATTCAATGTTCATTGACTATTCACTCCCGCATCATACCCATGCCGATTAAATTGTCATTTTTATTGCAGTTTTAGCGGCATCAGCCACGTGTTATTGAAAAAAACTAGTTGCTTTTACGTCTATGATAATGCTCTTCAAGCTTCCTACAGCAAAGAAAGTAAGTTGTCTTAAGTGTTATTGACTTATTGTCTATTGCCATGAAACTTCAGTTAGAATTCCATCGAAGATTACACTCCCTCTGTCTCATTTTTCTCTTGCTTCACTGTCCTACTAAATTCTGGACGCTGGGAGAATAATAGCATTGCATGCTACATGAATATTAATATACACATGATAATGAACAATTTCTTTTTCTTTTAAGAACGGCTAGTATTACTTTTATGAAGAACAACTGGCTTTCTTATTTGTGAAGTTGTGGAACCAAAGTAGTTCCTACTTTATATTTTACAGCAAGGTAGAAGCCCAAAACAGTGACGCTGCACTCAAGTTCAATGTTCTCCTCTCTAAACCTCAACATTTAGCCTAGCTTTCCACCCACTTGCAAAGAGTAATCTTAAGTCGCCCAAGCATAGCGATTTTTAACAGGGACCAGCATCTCTTTGATGTACGGGGAAACCCTGGCTTTCAAACTAGGCTTTAGCATGAGGAATAGCCAGAGGTCGCGCAGAGGCATATCTGGACTATGACGGGAACGAAGGTCAAGGTGGTGCTATGCCTCACCAGAAAATCCTGCATGAGACAGGAACGGGCATTTGAATAACGGTGGCGTAAAACTGAACAAGGATGAATTTAGCCGCTGCGCTGCTTAAACCTAAATCATTTCTCTAGATATGATAAGCCATCAAATATCAAAGTCATTCTGTGGTCCTGTTACTCTCAATCAGCGATTTTCAGGGATCGAAGCTCTAACCTGCTGCACAGAACGCATATCCGTTTCAACATTTTTGAGGCCAACCCTGGATCAATGTTTTATATGCATTTCACTCAAGTAGTCAACATCTATTGTTCGAAAAATAAATGGAGCCGTTTCCGAGGACGGATGGTCAAACTGAATTCGAGCTTTATTCAAATGAGGTGATGAAGTCGCCGTGGAGTTCTCATTGTGGAGCCTACATTGCACACCAAGGCAATACTGGAGTCTTTCTGCGTATCGAAACAACGAAAACAAATAATGACCCACACATATGCAATTAGATCCCCTCTATATACGGCGGCCAAAAGAATTACAAGAAGCCCTGAAGCCCTGTTAGGTTGACATGCTCGCGCCATGCCAAACTGAATGCTGGCCACCAAGTGTACGCGCGACTTTCCGGTTGTGGCATACTACGCAGACGCAGCTTACACAAGAAGAAAAGCTCCTACACAATGAATTGCTACAGCGCAAAAAAAAAAAAACGATGTCGATAGTTCTGACTTACGTGGCGTTATGTTTGTGGCACTTTAACCAAGGAACACCACGAGTCTGATGCCAATGGTAACATTCTCTCCAAGTAGCAGCAATGATGAACGTGAGTGTGCCGCAAGTTATTGTCTTATCATGACTGCTTTTCAAATCCGCGATTTTCGGGATGTCTGACTGCCTACTTGTGAGAAAACACTTTCCTGGAGATTTTCCTATAAAATCTGTTGACACTGTTGGCGCATGGTTGCACACCCTCGAACTATTCGTTAGTAGCTTAGGCTTTAGGCTTCGAAAGAGTGCCACATTGCACTTCTTATGAACGTCAGACACATTTCCGACCGAGTCTTCCCGAGAGGAAACCCCTTTCGTTACGTCAGCTTCGATGTTTTCATTTGTGTCACCTTCCGAAATGTGCTCGAGGAAGTCTGAAACACTCCGCTTGCATCGTCGCCACATTATGCAGTCCCACTGCATGCAAATGGGGCTGTTCTAAGGAAACCACGACGTGCTTTCGTATGTAACATGCTGGCGCTGAAAGGCATTCTCTACGAAGTTCTGCACAACGTTGAGCGGAAACCGGATTGGGACGGACTGAAACACCAGCACCGGAGAGCCATTATGTATTGACGCCTGCGTCTGCCAAAGACGTGTCAGCGCGCAGTACCGACAGCAAGCCGAGGTGCGGGAAAGAAGACTTCATTATGGCAACCACATGCACCGCGCACGCATCGACGGTTTACTTCCTCGTAGCCTGAGGCAGCAAAACCAATTCACAATCGACGCCGCTTCGCAAAAAAAAAAAAAAAAAATGACTGCCACTTACGACACTGGTATGGCAAGTGATAGGCAACAGGTGGCTGGCGAAATGATGGAAGAAATTATGACGCAATACAGAACCAGTTCGGTTGTGGCTGCTTTGGTAGAGGTTGGTCACCCGGTAAATGATGAACTTGCCCACTATTGACATTGGCCCGTGCCTTTAGACGATGTTGGCCATTTCCGTCACTTGCATCTTGGTTATATATCTCTCTTGCGGTCAGTAAATTGCATGCATATCGGCGAAATTGCTTTTACACTGCACTGCCTGCTGAACACCAAATAGCGGAAAGTGTTTGGTGATGTTTTCGACTGCGTTGGATTGGCTTCGAGAGTTAAGTATCGCTTTGGTGACACCAAAGATTAATTCCTTATATTTCATGACGTCGACGTTGTATTCGCAAAGAAAAGACGATTGGTAGAGTGCGATCTAAACCCACGATGGTAGACTTGACGAACATAAGGATGTTTTCTGTTGTTGTTTTGGTATTTTCCTGCGAGGCGTTTGGTGGCCTCCTGCTGCGACCGCGCATCGCACAGACTACGACGAAGGTATAGTGAAAGCAGCGATGCAAACGGGACGGCACCGACGACTACGCGAAACCGAAAATGAAACTCAGACAGCTAACACCATAACGTCCCTTAACCCTCGCGGAAAATAGCGGCAATACCCTGCGCAATAAAGGCCTGTGTGCGCAATGACATATAGGGAGAGCATTGAAGTAATAGCCCTAAACGCCCAGTGCGCTATTCAGTGGCTGACTCGCATCGTGCAATTTGCAGAACTAAGCAAACGCCTCACCATGTCCCCCGATGAAGTTCTGCGTCTTACAACCCTGTTCAGCTGATAGCAGCTGCCATTACCGTCGTAATTCAACATGCTCGTATATGCCGATACTCCCTTGGCTCCTCTCAGAAAGATGCTGACACCAGAAGCGAGCACCGTCATGTGTGTCTCGCTCGTCGCGTTTTGCAATGTTCTGACAACAGGTGGTGCGTCATCGCTACTACGTATGTAAAGTTTGTGCTAAGGGGCCTAAACTTGTCGCGACTCACGAGCGGAGACCGCATTGTATGGCTAGTATCAGCTGTTTGAGCTCCGAGCCCGACGTGCCTGCCGACCCGCCCACCGTGGACCCGCGCTCACGGCATGTGTAGAGCGAATGGTCTTGTGCGGTCGTTAACTTGCCAGCACCGTGCGCTGCTGGCGTCATTCCGCGTCGGCAGTGTATCTACAGACGCGCAAGACTTCATCGTTGTCGCATTACAAGAATACTGCCGGAACTGCGGTAAATGAGAGACGCTGCTTTATACGGCGTTTGCCACGGCGCGCGAAAAGTTGTTCTGTCACTTGCTCTTTTCTATCGACAGAGTGCCTGCAGTAAATGAGCACGTGGTGGTGGTGAAAAACTTTAATACTCAGAGAGTTTGGGGATCATAAGACCCCGCTACATGGTCGGTATCCTTAGTCCGGGACACCGCACGACGAGGCCCCGTCTCGCGCCCGCTTTACTAGAGCCCTTTGAGGCTCCAGTGTGGAGCAGTTGGGGAGGGCAGTCTCCCATGCCTCTCGGGTGGGGGTGGGGGAAGGGGGAAGGTGAGGATTCTGAGTATATGCCCACACCATGTGAAAGATATCGCAGATCTCTCCACAGTGCGGGCAGCGCCCATCTGTGTGCAGATCGAAGTGTTTTGCTACGGCAGGACAGAGAAAAGTTCCTGTCTGCAGGCGCCGCATTGTTCGCTCCTCGTGGGTCTTCAGGCTAATTGCCGCACACGGAGCTGCCGTGATTATTCTTCTATTCTGCAGTTTCCTCTGCTTTTTCTCCCTTACTTTTTTTTACCACAACTTCTCATTGCATCATATTTTGATAACGTCACTTTATTACCACGTTGAAGTGCCAGCATCGCACAGAACCCTTCGGCCCTGGTTCGGCAACAGGCTTTTCCCTGCTTTTCTTGATATCAACCAGTCTTTAAATCTCGCCCTTAAATTCTAGACGGGTGCCGAAAATGTCTAGGCTATTTTACTCTGTGAAGTCCCTGTATGGTTTACTAGTTGAAGGCTTAATTAAAACGGTAATTCAACTCTAGCTCCCAATGGTTATCTCAAGTGCCGATTAAGGCAATGATCAAAATACAGCTTGTCTTCTTAAAGCGACAAGCTGTAGTCTTGCTTCAGAAATGGGTTTCGATTTTCTGCACCTTGTTTAAACCCCAGCTCTATTGCTGCCTGCTAGATCCTTTCAAACGACACGTGCAATTCTAATGGTAGGGCGCAAGCAGTCGATGAGGAGAGGTACAGAATACAGGCTGACGAAGGCTGGTTAGCCGAGCGCCAAGGCCTGCAGTAACTCCATCATTCCCATTTTGATGCTCCGCCATTGGGCGGACCATCACAAGCACCTCTCACTGCCGCCAACGACGCGTAGCTTTCAGATCGGTAAGTGTTAATGTAAGAGAGCAAAAGCCTTTGAAATGCTGAGGGGCAGTCTTCGACCTATAATTAACGTGGACCATAATGATCGCTGAGAAAAAGTTCTTCGGACAAGTGATTTTAGAAGGCGTATGTTTTCTTACTGGAAATAGTTCACCAATTTTGCGAAATGCTCTTCATGGCCTCTTAGAGAAAACGAGAGGATGGGGGAAAAGGGCTAATTAGGTTTAGGTATTGTAATATAATGAGTCTGTGAGGTAATGTATGCCTAGAAATTTGTACAACCCTAAAAACTGGCAGTTATTTTTATTAGGCGCGCTTGCAAACAGGTCCCGTCGGAGATCTCTTTTTTTTTTTTTTTGGGGGGGGGGGGGGTTGGAGGGGAAGGGACGAAGAAATTCCAAGGTGCTTGAAAAAGCATTTCTTGTACGGCAGTAAGGCAAGCCACAAGAGTACGATAGGGCCCACAATTCCTCCTTTGCCACAGCATGCTCACAGGCCACAGTTCTAACAATAAATTGTGTGTATGTAGTATATATGCGAATCAAGAGCGGCGCAATGTGCATTGTGACCTTCATTACAAGAAAGCCTTATATTTTTCTACTGATCTGGAGCTCCAAAGCAATGTATGCGGTTAGTTCGATAAGCAATGAAAGTTTTTCTGTCTCATTCACCGAAATCCAGAAGTTTTGAGCATAATTCTGAAACTTCCTTTATTGCTCTTAGGGATAAACGGCCATTTGGTTTTTTTTTTTCTTCGCTTTTCCTCATTTTCCATTCTTTGTTTTACAGAGTTCTCACTCTCGAGAACTGTAAGGAGTAGCCGCAATTCTAAATGAAGCCGAATTTGAGTAGTCTCATTTTCTTTCAGCATCCGATCAGAACTTCGAGAAGATCTTTACTACTAATGAAGTGATTTACGCGAACAAAAATAAATGCTTAGTGATGAGATCGGACCTTCTTGGTAAGTGTTTCTCACATTAAGGGACCTATTTACTGGTGGCTTTGCGGAGCCAGTAAATAGCCTTGCAATTTTTTTTTCGAGTGGAATAACGGTTTGCCGGTTTTACTTGTGGACTCAAGACAAAAAATTGCTTTATGAAGCTACCGCTTGGCTATTTTAGTCTTTAGTTTAATAATACATATTGTTTGGATAGTTGTTGCATGTTACGAACAAAATCTCCAGGAGCGTTTACCAATGGCACGCCGCACAACGCACAGAACACGGGTACCGCGCCTATCCTGCCTGCTGTGTGCTTTGCGATGTACCTATAGATTGCGCTATTGGGCTTTATACGAGCGTGTAGTGTTTCGCGCAACATCTGAAAGGAGCATAGTATCACACCGTAAAGAAAATCACTCCTAAAGAACGAGGGTTCCTGCCGAGAAAACAGCAGAAGCGAGGGCCGGAGTCCTGCATTGCGGCACCTTTGTCATCGTTGTCCATATGACTTGTCTACATGAGGAACATCGACACAAAATCCGCAAAAAAAAAAAGGTATAAGCTGCACTAATGAAAAAAAGCAGCAGGCGGACGATGACACAATATGAAGAAGAGAGAAATCGAAGCTGATCGGATGGTGCTACTCGTGCCTTCAATTTCCCGATAATCGATATTCACCACTGCCCTCAGGCCGCCTATACAAGAGTGGCATGGGCGCGTTTGTTTCGATCTCGTCTCTACATATGAGGAGCAATGCCTTCACGCCACAGCGTGAGCACTTATAGACGTCGACAGAGAGTAAGAGCCCAGTAGGTGGTGGCGAGTGCTTTCCACAAGATCCGCTGCAACACGAGAGACCAGTTTAGTTACTACCGACTGCGCGTCAGTTTTGAGTGAAGGTGCTCTCGCAATGTAATAGCAGGGCAGGGTCTAAAGTGCCGCATTTCTGCGCCCCGGCTTACTTACGATTTTTTTTTGTGCTTGAAGTAAAATAAATCTTGTGCTTTAGAGCAAGCAACAAGAAACCGTTATTCCTGATAAACACAGAAGTAGAAGCGTCCGAACAGGACTTACTACTGTGTCGAAGACTGATAACTTCACCATTGTCTTCTTCAGGGTACCAAGTGTGGGTGCACAGCCAATATTTATTTGACACAGGAAAAATACCCTATGTCTGCACTTTTTTCTACGAACGCTGTGCTGGTATCGAAAAGAAGTGGGTTTACGATCGTAATCTCTGTACTAAGGAAGCCGACTCACCGGAAAAAGCAGAGAAGCAACCGCCAAGCTAAATATAAATATATGTCTGTGCTGTCTACTCGCAAAATAATTGCGTAAACTTTTGTTTTGGAGGCAAGATTTGCAAATCCAAAATACAATTAACTCAAGTGTATGCTTGCGGAAGCCCAAGGCAGCATCGTCTGTGCAGGACTTTGCTGTCTGTCTAAACTGCAAAATTATAACGCAAGGTGCATAACAACGTGCGTAAAGCATTCTGATTTCGTACATACCACACTCTAAACACGAAAAGGCCAATATGGGAGTAAAAGGGGAGTAAACTGTCTATTAGAACACTCTTTTTAAGGGCAGTATGCTGCCCAAGTTGCGAAGTAGATTTGTCACAAAAGATACGGAATGCTAACTTTTGGCAGCGGAGGTATATATTCCAACTACAGAGCATAGCAAAATGAGGATGCTTACAAACGCAGCGCAATATGTCGTCACGTTAGCAAATACAGGAGATTTAAACCTCGGTGAAAATATTCGTAACTGCCAGAACTTCACGTGTTTTGAAGAGGTAATTTTCTTCCGTTGCCAACCGTAAATGTTCTTGTTTTAGTGGTGCTAATCTACCCCACGGCTTGGACCGCATACCCTGCTCCTCAAAGAGAGTGCGCTAGAGGACCTGTTACTCCCTTTTTGCTCTTCTCGTACTCAGAGTACACTTAGCATTGTACTTTCTGGTTTCATTAGCTGCATGTGACGTCTCATGTCGTCATCCTTATGGTAATCGTGCATGTTCCGCGTGCTCCGTGCGTGGTGCTAGTTCCTTCAGTTAGTTCCTGGGGACAAGACCACATTTCAATCCACTGCAAAATAGGCCAAGCTGGACCACAGGAAGGCCGAAAAGATATGTACTCTTGTCTCCCTCCTCCACTAACAAATGTCGCGATAGTGCACTATTTTCATCAAAGCGCTTAAAACCCATAGTGCCAAGAAGCGGTTCACAGCACGACAACACCGTTCACACAGGGTACGCCGAAGGGCTATTAAGAATTTCCTATTAATCCATTTTGCACAACTCTTCATAAATAACCATTATTCCAGTCAAGGTCGGATCACTTCCCCAGCGTGTCTTCAAAGGCTTCTACGGCTCTAGATAGTGGTCAACTGGACGTGCACCCTGCAGTCGAAGCCACCAGCATTAGCCAAGATGTGGACATAATGACTGCAAACTTCGTTTTTTACACCAAACGAAAATAATAATATAACTGAGGAACAACTATCTTCCTCAATTCGTATTGATAGAATAGATAATACCAGGTATTTCAGGAAAGACCGCCACTAATTTTTAAAAACAGGCATTTTGAGGAATGAAGGTGGCTTCTGCGGCACAATAATACCTTCGTTGGTGCATACCTGAGAACAAGTGAATAGTCTGAACTAGTTAGTCGCTTAACTTATTTGTAATAAATACCTATTACAGCTAGACACCTGGTTGCAATTAGAGGTTTGTAGCCGGTCTTCAGTATTAGCCGTATTATTTTTTTAGAATTTCAAAAGCGCGACTACTCTCAACGCTGTGGTTTGACGAAATTTGGCTATTTCGACTGGTTACGTTCGCTGGAGCGGTTGCCTTGACTGCATGCTTTTTCGAAAGGGCGTGTATTTTGGCGCGATGTAGCCAAAATTTGTTGGGCCACAGCGACGAGGGTAACTGCGTTTCCGGAATTTTAGGACCTGATATGGCTGTCACTAACGACCAACTACGCTTCTCTGATTGCAACCTGTTGCCTGACTGCGATGGCTAAAAAGGTAATAATCCGAAATTAGTTAACCATCTAGTTTAACTAGTTGACATTAATCACCTGTTTTCTGATGTCCGCTGACAGTGGTATTATTCATTCCCAGAAAGCGCCTTCATACCTCAAAAAGCTATTTTTAAAAGTTAGTGGCGGGCTTCCCTGAAGCACCTGGTATTAGTTACGTATAATTGTCTTTCTGTGTGCTGATACGGCATTATATATGAAGCAGCCATATAAGGTTTCCCCTAGGATGGGCAGTACTCAGAAACTCTGAGCCTACCAGTGTCGTATTAGTATTTTATATATGTTTTGCTCTTCCGAAACAATAAGGAATCCACTCCGATGTTTGAGAACCAGCACAGCCGTATCGGCTGCGCGCATGACCACCTTTCCTCCCTTCTTTCGTTCCCAGAGATCGCGAATGCAGCAGGTATACGGCTTTTTTTCTTTTTTCCTGTACCAAATTTTCACAGGAAAGTACCGTGTAAGCCACTACAAACGCTGTATCGTGCAAACATGGTTGACAATTGACAAAAATGTTTTAATAAGTTTTGTTTATCTATCTTAAAAGCCATATTATATTTTCAAAAAATTTATCGTGACATTCATGCGTTGTAACCCAACAACAACTTTAGGTTTGGTTTATGGGGTTTAACGTCCCAAAGCGACTAAGGCTATGAGAGACGCAGAATCGACGTAGGTGCTACGGCATCCATTACTTGGCTCTGTACGCAGCCCTGAAACGAACCCAATATTAAAGGGTGAGAACGAAACAGAGCCCGCTTCTCGTCAATTCCTGGCGTCACCATCAAATATTAAATAAAAAATGAAGGCCGCAATGAAACCAGTGCTAAGGATAGCTTGCGCTACCGTTGGTCGCACTCGCAAAGCGGGGGGTAGAGAGATCGCCGTCACTGGCGTGCTATTTAATATTCATTTCAGTCCTGGGCCGCTCGCAGCTAAAAATTACCACATGCTCTGGCACCCATCACAATAATTTTAGAGAAAAATTTTTGTTGCCTTAGTAGATATGATTTCCTGGCTTCAATTCCGGCATTGCAATGTACGCTCTGCAGTTATTATTTAAGAAGTTAATTTAAAAATCCTAACTTTGAATGATGCATATAGTTTCTAGGGGTCACAAAGCCACAATAACCTGATAGAAGATCTGGTAATGGCTTTACACAATTCGCCTTTCTTTACAAAATTCCGTGAATTTGAAACGAGATGTATAAGGTTCAGTGCAGTTCAGTGCATTTATTTCAGTCATGTACAATGGCTGAGGAGAAAGGAAAAAAAGCCGCGCACGCGGCTTGACAAAGCTCCCATCTCCCGTAGCGGCTTGGCACGGCGATGACAGACAGCAGTAAAACAATAACAAGAGAATGCATGAAATAACAAATATGTACAATATCTTCATAACAGATCACCAGAATAGTCTCGGTACTGTTACACACACGCAAATGATAGTTTAATCACAGCACATGGACACTTTGTTTATTTTACAGTTGGATATGATTCATTCTTTTGTAAGAACATATTTCTGACAGCGTTATATGAAACGGAAAGAATGGATTGATTAGTGAAAGCGTTACTATTAAGGAAAGATGGCAACACATACCTGAGAGTTTGAAAACCGTAATTTGTGCGTGGACAAGGTACATACCAATATTCGTAGTGTCTTGTGTTGTGAACAGCGGTATTTTCCCGTAGATTCGCAAGGTCAGCAAAAAATGTGGTGTCACTATGTACCTGAGATTTGTACTGCTGAATTACACGGTACTGATGAATAACCCTTGCATCCATAATGTGGTATTTTGCAAATAGAGCACTCGTATGTGCTAAGTATGTGGCACCCGCAATTGCTCTGACTGCATTTTTTTTGTAATGTCAAAACCTTCTGAATATTAGTTTGCGTCGTTGTACCCCAGACCAAGTGGCAATATTTAACATGAGAGTCAAAGAGGGCATGGTAAATAACAAGTTTTGTCCTAGTAGGTATCATGCACTTTAACCTTCTGAGTATGCCGACAACGCGAGCTAGCTTACTCTCCATTTGCTCGATGTGGTAGTCCCATAGCATAAATTCATTGAAGTGAACGCCAAGTGTTTTTACAACATTAGTTATTTCTATCATATTACCACCCAATACTAAATCTGTATGTACAGCCCATTTGACATTTTTAGCTCTAAAAAATATCGCCTTTGTTTTCCGTGTGTTTATTAGTAGGGAATTTTTTTCAGACCATGAGTTAAGTTTGCCCAACACGCTGTTAGCCTTTTCTACTATATCATTCGCGTTGGTGCCAGACAGAAATAAAGTAGTGTCGTCAGCGTAAATTACGTATTCTGTTTCGGAGTCAATCTGTACTAAGTCATTAATATATACATTAAATAATAAGGGACCAAGGATACTTCCTTGAGGTACACCATGCTTTATTTTATTATAAGTAGAGCGATGATTATCTATAGAAACGTACTGATATCGGTCAGTTAAATAGCTGGTGATAAGAGATAGTGCCTTGTTCCGGACACCGTATGCAGAAAGTTTAAGAAGAAGAGTTTCGTGATGAATCCTATCGAAGGCTTTGGAGAAGTCTATGTATATTCCAAGGGTTATTTGTTTACATTCAATGTTATTTAAGATTATTTCTTTTTGCTTCAGGAGAGCCATTTCAGTAGAGGACTTAGGTCTAAATCCAAACTGTCTTGGAGTTATCACGTTGTATTTTTCAAGAAAATTGGAAAGTCGTAAATGTATTGTTTTTTCCAAGCCCTTAGAAAAAATAGGCAATATAGACACTGGTCTATAATTACCAAGATCGTTTTTCGAACCACCTTTATAAAGAACAACTACTTTTCCTATTTTCATGTCCGAAGGGAAAATGCCGGTAGTCAAAGACAAGTTATAAATATAAGTTAAAATTGGGCAGATAATGTCCAAGACGTACATAACAGGTTTCATTTTCAGTCCAAAAGCATCTTCACTGTTATTTCACACTGCAATAGCAAAATAATAAAGTCATAGTTTGCCAGAAGACCGTGTTTTGATTCAAGATCGCGAAAGGGAATAAACGGAACACTGTGTGCATACCGACGACATTTGAACCATGGTGTGACAATGAGCGTTTTACTCTGAAACATAATATCAGCTGAAGGCTTATTTCTTACAGAAGTTCTTTTTCCGACACTTCGCTTGTGAAAAAGTCATTAATTACAGTGGCAGAGTTTATATTTTTTACGTGTTCTTCTTGCATGGTCAGCACCGCCACGTTTGATACCCTAGCATCGCGCATGCGGGAGCTCGGAGGTGTTTTTGATCATATTTAACTTGGAAAAGTTCCCTTCATAGATACAATTGACACAGATCGGGAGGAACAGCCGAAGGTTGGAGGGACTCAAAGAAGTTCTCTTTGGCGATGAATTCCACAAACTGTTGTGTGATCCATGTCTCCGTGCCATCAGGGTGCTTACTGGCGGCCTTGAGGTGTGTTCAGAGCCAGAGGATCTTTGTAACGATTTAATCGCCTGAAAACTCATTTTATAGTTCAGTAAGGCAACATCCGAGTTCAACATCCGAATCGTTTCGACGGTGTCCAACATCATGGAAACAGGCTCAATGATGCTGAAAACTGATGTCGCCTTCTCCACAGCATTTGAGTTGGTGTCCAGCTCTCTATTGAAATGGTCAAGGCATTCAAACATTGCCCTCCTTGTCTGTTCTCTTAAGGTCAGGCCAATGTAACCTGGCACTTGCCGATATTGTCTCCACATCGGTTCCAGAATCGACCATTGGGATTAAATGCTGGCTACCGTCTTTAGGAAGATCGGGAAAGGTTCACGCGACCCATGTCAAAGAGCAGAGCTTGGCCCCTCCGTGAGGCGAAGTGCCGAAGGAACGCAAATGGCAATCCACATCTTTGGCCAGAATGCAAAGCGCAGAGGCGCGTATCCCTTGCGGTCTCTAAATGTGACGGAAAACACGCTCTCAAGAAAGTACGACAAGCAAGAAAACGGAGCAGAGCGCGAATGACGGAAGTAAAAAAACAAGCTAAAACTGCGTGCCTATACCCAGGTGGTAGAAATTTCAGGAGACCTTCACAACGGCATCTCTCATGGCCTGAGTCGCTTTGGGACGTTAAACCCCAATAAACCAATTTCCGGACGACGATGACGGGAAGAAAGCCGTGCCTTGTTTGATATTTCGAATCGCCTTGAGGCTTCAAAAAGAAAAAAAAGCACAAAGGTTTGACGTTGGCAAATTAATAACGTCCTTTGCTCTCGCAAGCCTCTTGTTGGGAGCACTGAGTGCATCAGCGACCCCAGTGCTTCGAAAATGTCATCGATGCCGAATGAAAGCGCCAAGAAAGGAATTAGCCGTGCCAGGGACAGTTGTCATGAGCGCGGGCTGTAGGTTACCGTAGCACTCGTTACCATTAATGTCAAGTCGGGCTGACGGGGGGACGGGGGGGCCTGCGGGCATGTAGGACTTTTCTCGCCCCTAACAGGCACCCCCATTACCACGCCACCTATTCTAAATGCCGTACACGCTTGAATGCAGCGCGGCAGGTGAAAACGCGAACGAAGGCAGGTTATGTGCAGCCCTCTATGTATGCAATTACAAACTACGACGACACGGGGCAAACGCGCGTTAGTCAAATAGTCAAGAAATGGCTAAGCTGTTCAACAGATATTAGGCTATATATCCTAAGCAAATTCGTAGCCGTATGACAACGACACGTAAGAAATCAGTGTGAATATAATATTCCATGACATATGGTAGAGAAACATTTTCTGCGATGCTTATCGATAACAAGGAACCTTGCGCTGTGTCATTCAGTCAAGAATAGCAAGGACTGCTCACCTGACTTTTGCTCTAGCACTTCAAAGTTGAATAGTTTAAAGTTACACTGATACATACCCTGTGAAGAGCCTACGTAGAGATCCTTAATTGTTAGCCCACTTAAAAGTCGATCATGTACAATTCTCTAGTCACATATTACTGCGTTTTTGGAATATGTGAAGTTTGTTGCAAGTTATTGTTTATTTCTCTCTAGACTGAAGTAAATAAAAATAAAAGCAGGTGCGATCTTTTGCAACCGAATACGTTCTTTGTGCTCGAGTATAATCGCTAGTAGAGCTCAGCAAAATCACGACTCTGCTTGTCCTGAAAGAGCGCAAATCTACGAGGTGGTATCCTTTGCTGATCTCTTCCCATCTCTTAACCACACACATATCATTTTCCTTTCCATTGCTCGTGTCATTCTCCTCACTTTAGGTTGAACCCTTTGTTAGCCTCCCCATTTCTGCCTCATAGGTGAGTACCGATAAGATACAGGTGTTGTATACTTTTCTCTTGAGGGATATTGGTAAACTGCCATCCATGATCTCAGACAACCTACCAAATGCGCACCGTTCTATTCTTATACTTCTAGTTGTTTCACTGTCATGATCCGGATCTACGGTCAACACCTGCCCTAAGTAGACGTATTCCCCTACTACTTCCAGTCCCACGCTACCATTTGTAAACTGCTGTTCCGGGAGTATCTTTTGCGAAAGCCTGCCTGATTATTTGGTTGATTGAAGTCTGAAGTCGTCCTGACTCTCTCGACGATTACTTTAGTAAATACTTTGTTGGCAACGCACAGTAAGCTGATCGGTCTCTAATGTTTCAAGTCTTTGACGACTCCTTTCTTAAGGATTAGGGTAATGCTAGCGTTCTTACAAGCTTCAGGAGTGCTCGAGGTCATAAGGGATTGCGTTACAGGCTGGCTAGATTTTATTACACAATCTCCTCGCCGTTCTTCAACAAATCCGCTGTTACCTTATCCTCACCAGCTGCTTTCCACTTTTGCATTGCTCCTAAGGCTTTCTTCCTCTTTCGTTATCGGTGGTATGTCCCAATGATGTGCGCTGCTGCCTCTTTCATTAAACTCCTGATTGCATTGCTACTGTGTAGATTTGTGAAAAACTCTCAGGCTGCTTTAACTATCTTGACCATACTGCTAACGACATTGCCCTCTTTGTCTCTTAACGCATACATCTGGTTTTTCCCTACGCCTAGTTTCCTCTTCATCGCTTTTAGGCTTTCTTCGTTCTTTACAGCATGCTCGATTCTCTCCATATTAAACTCCCTTATGTCGGTTACCTTGCACTTACTGATTAGCTGTGATAGCCCTGCCAGTTCTATTCTGTCTGTACGGTTAAAGGCTACCATGCTCAGGCGTTTTGTAATGAGGTCTTTCGCCTCCTTATAGATAGCTTTCCAGTATCCTGTCTAACTATCCTACCGCCTACATCTACAGTGCACTCCGTAATGATAACTGTAAGATTACTGCTAAATTCTTACATAGATGAAGGCCATCGCCCTCAGTTAAAACTGGATATCTGTTCTGCAGCAAGACTTGAGTTTCTCTGCTTTCCCTCTTACCGATAACTTGCTGAGAGGTTTCAGCCTCACTAGTTTCTTCACTTCCCTCTTCAAGTACAAGCTAATTCGAGACCTTACCATTGTATGGTCGCTACAACGCACCTTTCCAAGGACCTCCCAATCCTACAAGACACTATGGTGAGCGCACAGTAAAAGTATATTTCATTATAGTCTCACCATTGGGGCTCTTCCAAGCCCAGTACCTATTCTATCGTTTGCGGAAGAAGGCATTCGTGATCCTTAAATTATTTCTCTCTGTGAACTCTACTAATAACTACCCCCTGCTATTCCTAAAACCTACACCATAGTCGCCCATTTTCTGGTCTCCAGCCTGCTTCTTGCCTACCTTGCATTGAAGTTACCCATAAGTACAGCATTGTGTTTTAACTCGCTCATTGCTGATTCCACGTCTTCATCGAAGCTTTCGACGATCTGGTCATCATGGATGGATCTAGGCGCGCAGGCCTGCACCATCTTTAATATGTGCCGTCTTTGTCACAAGTAGCCAGGCTGCATGGTTTGCTTCTAGCTTGTATAGTGGAGCCCTTGTCGCTTTCCTAAAGATCAAAAGTTGTCGGAAGGTAAGAAGACCCCCAGACCTTACCTTTAATGACCATTTTAGCTCCAGGGAAGCTGTAAGGGCTACACTGTACGAGCTAGACGCAAACCATGCAGCCTGGTTACTTTTGACAAAGACTGTACCTATTATAAAGCTTAATTAAGGTAACTACCACCCCACTCGTTAATACTATAAAGCTCCTCTATGTTGTCAGGTATATCCTGATTGCAGTAACACAGAAAGCCGAGCTAATTGGTAGGACGTTATGTGGAAACAGCGCGAAACACAGTGGACCCGTCGTCCCGTCTTCTTGTCCGCTGTGTTTCGCGCTGTTTCTACAGAATATCCTGATTGATGAGAAATCCCACACATATTTCTTGTCTGCCCGTTAATCCACGACAGCATAGCTCGTACTTTCACTTTAGCACTGTATATGCCTCATATACCCTTCTAACCTCACTAAGCACTATGATACCCCATGTAATCTTCGCTAGTACAGTCTTTGTCGAAAGTTTAGAGCCCAAGGGGTTTGCTTCTAAGCCTCGCAGTGGGACTCCTGTAACATTCGTGGTAGTCCTACCCATTAGAGGAGGCAGGACCAAAAATCTTCTTACCTTCAGCAAATTTGGAGCGCTGGAGATTCATTACGAACCAGACAGTGTTGCTCAAAAGAAAACCCCCTGGGATCCAAATTTTTGACAAAGGCTGTACCTCGAACAACACAGCTAGACTAGCCTCACCGAATAAGGTTCTAGAAAGAAACGTGGCAAGGTTCAGTTTCCAATGCCGACCTGTCCGGAGCCAGAGGTTCTTAGCACCGTCAACTGTGTCACAGGTCTGAGCGCTGCGTTGGTCATTTACTTCGCAGCCTCTGAGGACTGCCAGCCGAGGATCAACTGGTGTACTCATCCCAGTCAGCACACCCCAAGCATACCCGTTAGTCACGTTTGTACGCTGCTGGTCTGCTCTTTTCGGTTCAAGATTATTTTACTAATACAAAGAACAGCGGTTCGTAGTGTGCTCCGAGCAATACAATGCAATTACCAACTGACATGTTTAAAACTGAACACGTAGCTGGTAGTGAAAGATGATGATGATGTCCTCAGGCTTAGTGGCGCATACCCACGGCGGGGGATAAGCCAGGGTGGATAGCGGATACAAACACACTCATGTAAAAGGAGCGGTGAAAGCTAAAGCCCGTCCCAGCTGTCTCTTCATCTTCAGTTGTCCCTTAAGCAAATTCGTTGCTCTGCTAAAGCTGCGAACGAAACAAAAAAAATTCTTGCTCTTTGAATGTAAGGCTTTGTTGTTGTATTCAGCGCATAATGTTCGGAATAAAACAACAGTTCCGCAGCAGTGTGTCTCTATAAGAGCAAACAGCTACTTTTTTTTTACGTTATTGTCTTTATTCATTTGTTCTTTGCTGGACACTGTTTTAATAAGCCATAAACAACGACAGAGGGCAGAAAAGCGAGAAAATGACGTTCATTTAGACCTCTTTGTTGATGCCAAGTCCTGACCTGCCAACTTCGACAGAAATAACACTGCCATTGGCATATGCCTGAAAATTTATTTAAGAGGAAAGTTCGTGATGTTCTGAGCAGAATTCTCGCCTTCACGGCATTCTCTGCCCAAGCACAAGACAAGACAAAAGGGCAGTAAAAATTGCGAACTGAACAGCAAGTATTTATTTGTTAAAGGTGGCGCGCAGACTGGCGTAGAGCGTTAAATTCGCATTGTTTTCGGCAGACGAGCAGCGCAAGTAAAATAAAAATCAAAAAAGGGCAGTGCGATTAGGCAGCTAGGAAGCAGGCAATATTTTCATAATAGTGCCACGTATCACTATAGTGGCCGCTCGTTCGCGCTCGAGGCCGCAGGAAAGGGGTGTTATCATTTTTGTTTGTGACGCGAGAAGCGACTGGACTAATCTCGATTCATCACAGTCATGAAGAGCTGCATTTACGTGTTTCCAGATTACTGTAGTGATCTTTAACTGTTATCTCGAAGTTTCCTTGCCGGTTTTAAATTGAGCGATGCCGCGAGCGGCGGGCATTCGTAGTTCGACGACTGACGAGCACGTTTGTTGCTTACGCCGCCGCCGAGTGATTCAGTTCTTTTGTGGACGCAAGTCAGCCCAAATAAAGCGCATTGTTTCCAAGTTTTGTTGGTGTCTTCCTGACCGCTGGACTGCCGTCACTACAACGTGACAATAGAATGCGTCGACATGCGAAGGGGAAAGGGAAAGGAGCAGATGGAAATACCTTCTAAATGTCCAACTTCCAAGCGGGAAAAAATCTATGCTGCTCTATGAGAAACAGCGCAACTAGAAAGCGCTTACTGTCCTTTTTCCAGTGTGTGCATTTTATAGCTGCGCGTTGCCATGATTGAAGTATTTCGTTTTTATCCTTCTTGCAAAAATAAGCTACGGGAAAGCAGTCGTTCCGGCTTTCTAATCGCATCTGCCGCGACTTCCAACAGATTCACGTCACTACAGCCCAGGTGGGTGTAGTGCAACATTCCGTGCTACTGGTAGCCGCTTTTAAGTGGTTTTCCAGAACACTAGACGTGTGGCCATGCAGTTGCCAAGCCATGCAATCAAGCGTTCTAAAAGCTTTAAGAAGCAACAAAAAAATTGGAGCGGACACAAGTTCCGCCTTAAGAGTACGGCGCGAAAGTGTAATGGGTTAATTGATGCCCATTTGTGCGGAACTGGCCATTTTCGACTTTACAGTAATAGATCAGTGGGAGTGAGCATACCACTCCTGGTGCAGTGGTGCAGCGGTTAAGTTATGCGCCCCTATCCTGCGATGGTAGGTGCTGCCACTGGTGAGCCTTGTGCGACCCAGGGTGCTCTACTGATAACCGATGCTCCGTAAGAGTAACGGAATGGATCAGGGCGCGGTAGATAGTTAGGTAGGCGGATGAGATTAAGCAGCTTGCGGGGATTGGGTGGCCGAAGCTGGCACAGGACAGGTTAGCTAGAGAGATGCGTCAGAGGCCTTTGCCCAGCAGTGGGCAAAGCCATTCTGATTATGATGAGTCAATAACAAGTGCCACCTCCCACTGTAGTCAGTTAATTTGCTCACAATCCGGTAATCAAGCTGGGATGACGCCACAATGTCACATGACCTAGGTGGCCCACATTGTCGCTCACGGCGCCGACGACGACGACACCGGATTTTCTGCACAACGTAAGCCTTAAAGCTATCGCGTTAAATCTAGCCCTCTTATTTCTTGAATTCTTTATAACGTCGTCTATGCAACCATAGGAGTCTCAACACATAGGCCACCGCAAACGATTTGGTAACGTCCTGAGAAATTCCGAAGAGCATTTCAGGTCGCCATTGCGGCGTGATAATCATGTGCCCGCTTTGCTGCACATGAAGGTCTTGAAAATAGTTCATGGACGGCCGCCCTTCTTCATACCTTCCTGATGCACCACCATGGCGTTGCACGCTTGGAGTCGTACCAAAAAGTGCTAGTTATGAGAAGGTGGAAAAAACTGATCTCGGCACGCAACCTTGAAAGACGCCGTCGGCTGCTTTCATGCATGCAGAAGTTCCGCACGTGCTGTGCGAATCTGCAAACACAACGATTAGGGCGCAAGAATCGCTCGTTTAGTACGTAGCACCCATCGCATGTGCCTTGAGTGATACGAGGAAGGTAGAAGTGACTGACCAACTTAGATTTCTGTTTACAAGCCACGCATTAAGTTGGGCTTTTCAGTAAAACAATGAACCCAATAAAATAATTTTACGCCATGAGCTTGTGAGGAGTCGTGTAATATACATGACTTATGATCATTCGTATGTAGCGCCCACATCCGTTCCTGCATGCCTGCAAGTCTCCAGGGCAAAAATAACTATTTTCATTCATTAACTGCTTCTTAAACTGAACGTTGTGGAAGAAAATAAAATGATTGGCTCGTTCCATCACAAGCAAAAACCACTGTAACCACTGGGTTGTAACCCCTAGCATAGCCATTGTGATCCATACAGCGGTGACACAAGAGGAGAACAGGCTTTTTATCTTTGGCAGGAGTTAAAGTTTTGAGGAGTTTTGAAAACTGCAGGAGGAATACACTCAGGTACCACCGCAACGTTACAAGAATGTTACTTATTGGTTCTGGTCAAACCTTAATACATTGTTCTTAACATTCTTCGTCTCTAACGTTTCTGAAATGTTAGAAATAAACGTTGGAATAACGTTGTGCTAGCCTTAATTACGCATTAAACAACATAAATACAACTTCCTCTAAAATAGTAGAGTAACCTTGCAAGAGAATTACAGACCTGCCAACTGTGAAAGTGCACAACGTTAACGCTTAGCAGGTTTTAACAATGAGTTCGACACTACGGTTCTGTACACTACAACAAATACAGCAACTCTCCTTCGGACAGATGCCACGGAGAGTATAGCTACTATTGAATGATATCCCATGAGGGACAGTGCATGGTAAATGGGTCGAAAGTAAACTTTTCAAACAAAATACTTAGACTGTGCATGCAATATTTAGCAGGTACAATCTAAGAGATTTATTGCAAAGTACTGCGGATTGAAGAATATCTATACTGTAAGAATAGTAGGAAAAATTCTTACACACATTGTTGGAAATATATTTTTAATGTTGCTTTAAACGAATTATTTCAACATTAGAGCAACAATTAAAGCACAGCATTAACATAATGTTTATATTCAATGTTAAACTAAGGTTTATGGTGCAACGGATTAAATTGATTTGTTAACTTTTAACATAAAATTAACGTTTCAATATCACGTGAAAAATTACTGCAACTTAAATAAACTTATACCGCTATTTTTATGTTCAGCGCGTCTTAGTATATATTCTATGCCCAACCGCGGCAGGCAGTCATACCTCAAACCCCACCCCGTGATCCCGAGAGCAAAAGCGCGATGGTCGACATAGGCGGACAGTGCTCTTGGGAGCAAAGGAATGTGAGAACGTGCTGACAAAGGCGGCATTTGTTCCTACAGAACCAATGACGCCTGCTAACGACAGCCGAGATGATGTTGCTCGGAAAGACTTCACTAGAGAGTCAGCCATGCCTGGTTCACCATATACGTTACGGGCGAACGTTCGCACAAGCCAAACTGGCCGAGAAATGCTCCGAAACCGGACGGAGGGAGCTCACGAGATTGGTAGTCGTCCATTTGAAAGCTCTCTTTGAGTTAAATGGTTATTTTGGCCTGCGTATTGAAGCATGCAAATCTAATGTGGTTGTACGGACACCTTCCATAAACTTAACGGCGAATGTACACACACAATGATAGAGACATATTCGTGAGGCATTCACATGTGCCTTATACTCTACTCATAACTATACTTGGCGCACAGTTTGCGCTACCACGAAGTCAACGGCTGACTCTTACCGATTACGGACGATGAAGAGGCCCCATCATTACTTTCCTCCCGCCCGGCGCATACTTTTCTTTCACGCGTCTACGTTGTCGCGTACCACTAACTTTCTTCCGCCATAGGTCTGGTATGGCGGTCTCCACTTGGTGCCCGTTCTGTGCTGAACCCGAAAAGATAGATAATTTCTTGTAGTCCTACCGACGCTTCTCCTCTTTACGGAGGTTTCGGCTAGAACTGCCGTTTCAACAGCTCCGCCATTCAACGGGTCATTTTACGCACGAAACGGCTCCCATCCTGAAATTCTTCTGAATTCCCATTTCTATGAGATGGGATTCTCGACAACACGAAACAAAATGAACAACAATCGCGGTCAAAACTTTGGTATGTGGAATGATGCTCCCCTCGACCCTTGTTCATTTTGTTTTGTAGTATGTGAACAGAAGAGTTATATGCAGCTAGCTAAAACTAGCTATATTCAACGGCCAGTACTTCGCTGGCTTAGTGTGAAGGCAAACTAATGGTTTAATTTATTAGTTTATGGGGTTTAACGTCCCAAAGCGACTGAGGCTATGAGAGACGCCGTAGTGAAGGGCTCCGGAAATTTCGACCACCTGGGGTTCTTTAACGTGCACTGACATCGCACAGTACACGGGCCTCTAGAATTTCTCCTCCAAAGAAATTCCAGCCGCCGCGGCCGGGATCGAACCCGCGTCTTTCGGGTCAGCAGCCGAGCACCATAACCGCTGAGCCACCGCGGCGGCCGAAGGCAAACTAACCGATGGTCGCTAAGCGTAAAGAGAACGAAAGCGTAGCAGGAGGCGGCAGAAAGAAAAGTACACGGATGAGATTAAGAAGTTTGGGGGGATAGGGTGGCTGCCGCTGGACAGGACAGTGTTGATGGAGAGATATGGGAGAGGCCATTGACCTGCAGTGGATGTAGTCATTCTGATGATGACGATGATGACTTCGCTGGCCACATCCAGAGGAAGGTATGATGCAAATGTCGGTTCATCAATGCGTAGAATTTAGAGGGGACCAGAAAATGCTGTACAACATTAGCGTCACTTCGAAATGATCAAGGATGAGCCAGCTAGCGCCGGAAGCAACCCACACGAGACTGCGCCGACACTGGGTTGCGGAGGACGAGTGTACAGTCAGTAGTCCGTCTAGCTCTGTAGGATCAGATCACGTACGAAGCAGAATTAATGCAGAGTAACGCAGCACTGCAGTAATCCAAGCTACGAGCCCAAACGCGGCTTCTATCAGAAGAGGTGTATGATAAGTCCAATAGACACAAAAAGCTCCAGTCAAAAAGCATTTAATTCAGACTCTGGAATGTCAAGTCAACATACGTCTTCATAAGAGAGTACAACAGCCGTATTTTACAGGAGCGTTGTGATGCTTTTCACAACCGCGTGCACTTGATCATATTCTTTTTATCGCAGCCCGCGGCACAATGCGAGCAAACCCATGAGCGACTCACCTGTGGCAAGAACCGGCCTGCGAAATAACAAAAATAAGCGCTATGCAGATAATCTCTTCAAGATCTACACAGGATGGCAACAAAGAACACATGAGCGTAATGATATGTAAAACAGTAAGACGCTTATGTACAGGGGCATGCGTCTACACATGAACACGCAGTTTGCATTTGAGAATGAGCACAGAACGAAGATAAACACAAAACAGGCAGCGTATCATGACTGCGTCGCGTAAAACACAAGGCGATGCATCCTTCAACATTCATACCAAGAATGCGTCACTTCTTTAACAAGTTGAGAACAACACGGGACACATTCCGGTACTATTGTAATGAAGACAGCGGGAACCACATAGTTTGCACCAACAAGGGGCGCATCCTCGTGAAAGCATGCCAAATGTTTTCGAAAATGACACATGAGCTACTTTCCTTTTCGACGCCAAAGTAAATATGACAGTGTAAATTTATACCACGCGGCATAAACCGCAAAGAAATAGAACACAACCCAAGCGGGTCAGTGTAGCATATTTGGGCACAGTTGGCTCCCATTATACTACAAGGTGACTTATCACCTGACAGTGATGTAGTTTACTTTTGATTTCTGAGTGGCACTGGGACAACGCGTGTTTGTTTCCAGGAGTGGGCAACGTGTCTGAATTTCACGTAATCTATGCACTGCTGTGAATCGAGTCCATGAATGGCCTGCATCGCTCCAAAAGAAAGATATGCAACACCCCACTTCGTTACAATTCATATGGCACAAAACTGTGGCCACTAGCGTTGTCATACACACACGAATGGGCTGATGCAGTGTCGAAGATGTATCGTGTTAAAGTACTCGATTAGTTTTGCTTGGCTGCAGTTGTTTTCTCCTCCGTTACGGGAGTGAAAGCCACACAGGACTAACTGGCAATGCATCACGAGGATGCGGCATCCGAGGCGCCCAAGTTTTGCAAAGCGCCGCTTTACACAACCACGTACACACACGCACACATGTACACAGATCACAAACACAGACGGTAATACATACGCATAGTTGAAAAAGGCACGCGTGTTCGATCAAATCCAGCGTCAATGGAGTTTGCTGGACCAGCAAAGAGCAGAGGAGAGAGTGTTGCACAGCCTCGGGCGAGAAGGAAGAGAAAGGCGTAAAAATAAGCGGTTCGGAGCTGTCTTAAGTACAAAGTGCGTCCGACGCTCTCGACAATGCGATGCATTCACAGATGTACACAGTATTCACAGGCAGGCACATTCCTGCCTCTATGACGAAAGTGCAGCGCTTTCTGGAACGCGTGGGACAGGTTCATTGTGCTTGCATTATGCCCAAATATGCTTATTGCAATAGGCATCACGAAAGTGACTTATCGCAACTGACAGCACTCCAGTGATGTCAACTGAACAACAACTAGTTCGATCAGCCGCCCTCGTGAAGCTTATCGAAAGTCCAGCAGTAAGTCACGTCTAGCCATGAGAGACTTATAGTAGCGGGAATCTATTGCTCCGCAAGAGCTAACTTGAGGACTTCGCGAAGTCTTCCTTTTTCCCGTCTAAAGCACAGACTACTCTAGTAAGGCAGTCGCCTTTCGAATATAAAAGATTGCTCATCGGCAGCACCAAATTTTCTGTGGAAAGGTTTTGTAGAATTCCAGAATTTGGGTGATATCGCTAACACTAATGGCAAACAATGGCAGTGGAATAAAAAAGAATCAGGAGTCCATGCCATTGCTACAAAAACACTCAGTCAATTTCAAAATTACACACAAGAATCCATGCAAGCACTTAAGCGCTTGGTTCACTATCGCGGGAAAAACATCGCACGTGTCCCAGATCGCGCTGCACTTCACAAATTATGCTATACGAAACATGAGATTGAATGCCTCTGAGGTACGTTGGCAGCAGGAAATTCACAATGAGAGCGCTCCGTAACCACTTTGAATCTTTGACTAGATTCTATGCAGACACCACCGTTTCTCCACAGATTCAGCTAAACATAACTACGGTCTGACGGGATGTCTGCTCAAAGAGATGCCTTTATCCTGCAGATGCTGCAGATAAGGACTAGATGACTGGCAATATGCGTTTCTTTCCTTCGAGGGAAAGCTGTAGCGATGCAGATCTAGTCTAGTGTAAGAACGAAGCAGCCGCCAGCTACTTTTAACCGAACGTTAAATGAGAGTAGGGTGGCTGCAAAAAAAGGAGTGTCTGGCAGGAGAAACGCGCAAACGATTAAACGTAACAGACGGATGTGTCATGCTCAGCTTTACTTCGGCATCAAAAGCCCATCAGATTGAAGTTGCAGAGGCTGACGTGTCCTTCAACATCTTTCTACACAGAAGGAACGTTGCAAGCGACTCTGGCAGTGTAAATGTTGCGGTAGAGTCCCACTCTTTCGACAGGCAATTATGTAGGAACGTAACAGTGTGCTTCGAAAGAAAACCTCTGTGCAAGACACTCATGCACACTTCTGAGGCATCCAAAAAGGAGTTTTCATTGCTGGAGTAGTTATTACACGTATTAGCAAAATCGATTATTATATACTTCAGCGGAATACATTCAATGGGGCTCTGTGTCTGTACAGCAATGAGAGGTTGATAAAGATGAGCATGGCACAATCACAAAAACGTCAAGGATATCAAGGCAAGTATCTGAAACGACAAAGCTAAGTGAAAAAACCTTTCACACCTGGCTATAGAAATGGTTCATATAAACAAAAAAATGCCGTCAGGAGTTCCTTTCCTTCAGGATCAAAGAACGCTTATTCCATGAACAGGCGCCAGCAATGTAAAAGGGAACACATAGTTCATTCCCAAGACCTCAATTTATTTTATGTCAGCGTGGAACTTATGAGGAAACTAAGGAAGTTATGCACTGAGATGGAAACCTACTTAGAAAAAGTTTGCTGAATGCTAACAAAGAGTTTCCTTTTGCAAGGCTTGTTGTGCCTGTACGCCCCGTGACACTTCCCGACATCGTCGCCTCTTATTATGGCATAATAGCCAGCTAAAAACGGAAAACGTTCTTGCTCCTTTGTTATGCACCACTTAAAGTGACCCATCTTGGCTGGATGGTGCAAAACACAAAATAAAAACATAAAAATGACAAACAAGGAATACGACGCCCTCCAACACATTGACGGTAAGATGATCACGGATGTGAGTGCTGTAACGTCTTTGGCACCGTGCAGTGTATGACGAAGTTATGTACACACATTCCAACAAAGTCGTCAACGTCGCTCTCAGGTTTTTTGGCCAATGTTATTGCGCACATGGTATTTCACGCTATGCGTGGAAATGAACAGCCGAGCGGGCTTGCGGAATGATTTCCTTGCACAGTCCACAATACATGAATATCAGCACACATCAGTTCGCAAAAGAAACGCAGGCATAGATGTACTGCAGTCGCCAGTTAATACCGCGACTCAAAATAAGTGCACTGAAGCTGATAAACTTTCAGCAAGAAACCGTGTACAACGAAAATGGAGAGAGGCCATTTGCATACTGATCACATACACGTAATGAAGGTAGCGTAAATGGCGTGTCCAGGACACCCTCGCTGTCCAGTCAACTCTCAACAGTAGGATACATGTATACCACACCTAATAATTGGCACGGTAAAAGCGCCGTTGCACTAATGCAGCAACGGACCCTAATGTCATGTGCCAACGACACACTGCTTCCATCCGAAGCCACCTGACCACACAACAAAGCTACAAGTATGCGTCTGCACATGCAACACAGATGTGCCAACATTGCATTCCGCCGATTACAAGCAAGCATCAAAACAGCACCATTGCAACTCGTTGAGACGGGAACATCCCTGGCACAACAGGATATTTATCACTGAGAAAGCAATGACTAACTCGCCTGAAACGCGCCCATGGCGCCTTCGAAACCAATTTCGGCAGCTGACGAACGACCTTTCAAAGGAGCGTAATTTGTTCACTAAGGCCGCTGACGCGAACGATGAGCGCCTTCGCTCCTTCTCAGAAGCATCGAAGTGAATCAGAAAACGGCGCATTTTTCATCAATCTTGAGATTCCTAGGACCAGGTAAATATTTTTCTCAACAATAGCTAGCACACCTTACTGAAGAACTAAGCAAGTGGCATTCACAGAGCAACTTACTTGCATTGAACTCAATCTGAAGAGTCTCAGTGAACAGCTGTTACCCCTGTAGTTCAGCAACGTGGCAGCGCGAAGAAAGCGCATTTATTCGGCGCCGCACGCTTTGTCTGGCTGCTCGATTGAATGTTCCCGCGTAAAAAAAAAAAGATATTTAACTTATCCGAGTGGCTCTCTGGAGGCATGAATTAGTTAGCAGCTTCGTCGTAAAACGTAATCAGGATCACACCGTACTGAGTAACAAGCACAACTTTCCAGTTACACTTTCTTTTTCAAATATTTTTGTTATATATTTTCCGGACGCACGTTGTATTCACTTTTCCATGCCAGTGGCTAGCAGACCGTGACTTGCGCAGTGTTCATACAGAAATCCACTGTTTCATTGATAGATTCGAGAAGACAACACGAAGAAAAGGGTATCAAATAATCCAATCAATTTACCTTCCTCCGTCTTAAGCTTCCGTTTTGAATCCATTTCAGCCCAGACATAAGAGCAACCGCATTTCCTCTCATGGCACGCCGTCCGTTCGGAGAAATGAGCAGCCGCTGAAATGACACTGTTGCTGCACAAGGGATTAACATGAATGCATCTCGCGATCGCGAAAGACGAGAAGGAGAGTGGAAGGGTTCGCAGTGGGGCATCGCCGGAGCGGAGTGGCCGTCCCACGGGAAGATGGCGGCTCACCACGACGACACCGGCGTCACCTGGAAGGCAGGCCGAAGGGCCAGCGCGGCAGCTGCAGGCGCCGGCGCAGGGCTTCGTTGTCCTTGATGCGAAACACGTTGAGCGAGCAGCCCTGGCGTCGGGCCGCCCACGATCAGCTGATTTTCTTCTTCTTCTTGCGCTCGGCCTCCAGGGCGGCGCTGGGCGCCGGCCGCATCTCGCGGTACATCACCTGCGTGACACGTGCCCGCGCTGATTAGCGGGCCTCGCTGCGAAGCGATAACGCCAGCGCTTCCGATGTAGCTGCGCGATATGAGTGTGTTGCTCCAACTTCAGGCACGTAGCACTTACGTACTTGCAGTCTAAATAGGTGTAAGAGCACAGACTCTAATATGTGGTTACAGAAGTGACTATCCTTTGAATGCGGTAACAACTTCGACATCCCTTATGGGATCCCTTATGGGATCCCTTATGGAATCCCATAGGGGATGTAAGGGACTAAGGCTACCATGCGCCATGCACACTACATCGTGTTTGAACCAAGGCATATAGACATAACGGAAGCTATGTCCAAGGAATGATTTTTCCATCCTTGTTATTAGTGGCTATTTATTGTTAAGAAAGTAAAGATAATTATGGAAGGAATAAATGTTGCTAGCCGCGCCATCTGCCATCGAAACCTGAAGCACCTGAGCTGCGTCTAGCGGGAATAAAAGGACAGGGACAGGACAGGGAAAGAAAGGGGGCAGCGATAGTAATAAAAGATAGGAGTGCGGAGTGCGGCGACAATATACAGTATGTACAAATACTGGTTAATCATGAGGATTCAGCAGCGCCACCTGAGAGCTAAAAGCACTGCGAGGTGGCACGGGAGATGAAGAAGTGGCGTAATGCAACCGTAAGTACCGTCAAGCCAAATATCCTGCCCACATGTCGGAACTTCGAGTCATTACGCACGCCATTATTCTCCCCGAGGGCCTATTACTATTATTACTTCTATTACTACTTCCAAGCGGCGTCAAAGCGCGTTGCTACCACTCAGGATTACGTGAATGGTAATCAAGAAATCTGCATGTGATACGGCCATGATGTGAAACGAAGCAAACCCATCAAATTACAGTCAAAGAAGAGCCAAAAGGTGAAGCCTTAAATCCACTGAAAGCCGCATGCTCAAATACTATTTTTGATTGAACTCGCATGGAATGCGCTGCTGAAATGCAGACGTGCTCAACGTGCTCGAAATATGCAATGGCGGGACGACCCCGGTCAAAACTGTCCAGCTCATTTTAGAAGCGTTCGTTTTATCATTTTATTTCTAGCACAGCTGCACGCCCAAAACAAGTAATCACCGGTTCCTTACCAGCTGCAACTTCCGCAACGTTCATACGGCTTTCCTTGTTCCCGATAGTCGCAAGGCGCGCAAACAAGCGGAAAAGCGCGAAACACGAAGACACTGAGCGAAGCTTAAATAGCTGAGGCTTTGCTTAATCTCACCGTACGCGGAGCAATCATTTCGATAATGGAAACGAAATTTACGAACCCGTAAACGTGAGCTCTCAACGTGCAATCAGCGGGGCCCCTATCAATGGCCCTTGAGATCGCAATGGTCCTTCTGGAACCTCTATCCAATTCAGCGGTGACTGAAAACCACCGCGTGACAACGCCTGACCTCAACGTGTTCGACTGTCATCACCTCAGTGAGCACTAAGGTTCTTCTTTGTGGGGATCTTGGCCCGCTCGTTCCATGTGTTTTGGCTTCCCCGTGATGCACCTTCCCTAGCCTAGTTAACTATCAAGGGAAGGAGCAGGCGTCGCAGCGACACGACCGCCACGGACGGCGTGATTGCTGCGCACGCGCGCGCGAGGGAGACGGCTCCTTTCGGCTCGGGAGCTTGGACTCGCGCTGACGTTCAGGCGCGACGCTCCGCTCTCCGCCAGCGGGGCGAGACCTCATGGGGAGGAACGTGCTCCCGCAAGTTGTCCCGTCCGGCCACGGAGTACCTCCTGCCCTAGCGTGGGCGAACATTCCCTCGTAACCTTGCTGGTGAGTCAGATCTCCTCGATTCCTTAGCATATTTTGTAGCCAGCTGGTGTTGTAGTTGTAGCAATAAATGTCTTGTTGGTGTCAGCCAGAGTGTCGTTCCTTTGTTCCTTCAGAGCAAAGTCCGCCAGGGTCGGCGTCCGCTCGGTAGCGCCCGCGATCACGAGGTGGGATTCCGGAGGTTTTGAATTGTGTAAGCCGCGGTTAAACGGAGAAAACGTATTTATCCCCCCTATGAAAACCCCACACCTTCGACGGAGATATATGCCCTCTGTTCAGTACAAAGTTTGGCTTCGGATATCCCTGTCTGAAGTTTCTACAACTCATGCATGTGGACGAACTAGCAGCAAACATTCGATGGATATCTAAATTTCATACAAAATCTGCGGCGCTGATTTCGGGTCATCAAGTCTGGTTTTGGCGATTGGATAAGCCCTCTGCACTCGTTCATTTACAAAAAAAAAGCCTAGCATTGCGCGCTGAGATGGGGACTTTTGCGGAGCACAGTATAAAAAAACGAGCGCAAGGAGGCCGTGCGCAAAGAATCTCAGCGACTGAAATTGCTGGCACAGATATTTCAAGCACGACCCGCCCAGCATGCAGACTCCCCACTGAACAGTGGGGAGTCTGCGCTTGCTCTTGACTCATTACCTTCTCTTCATTGTCAGGCACTCGGCTGAGGAAGTCCATCACTTCGTTGTTCGGAACTACGTCGGGGCTGCGCAGCTTCTTCGTAAACTTGTTTACACCTGCGCAGAACAAGACACGGGCGCCACAGTCGTTAACGATCTTCGGAGTCGCATGCAAAAGCAACGAACCGTATAACAAAATCTCGACTCCAGAAAGCTTAGCAACTTAACTTCGTCGCTAGGTGCCAATGCATATCGCTTCGCAAACCTTTACGTTCATCTGCATATTCTGCACACCCTTGTTGAGGACGCAGCACATCTATTATGTCAAGCATGTTTCTGCCACTTATGAGGTGCCTGTTAATCTAGGAATGTTAGCGCGTACTGTTTCACATGACGACCTATCCGTCAAGCGTGACGCTTCGCGTCACGCATTGCGCGTCGTTCTGAAGCACGTTCTCCGACCGGACTCTTGACCTACCGGCGACACCTTTTGGTGCTCAACCGGGACACGAGGAGGAACTACCTGCATTGTTGCCGTAGTGGTCGCTGGAGAAGTCAGATACAGCGCTCGCGCCCCAGTGTGAAGCGGAGCGAGAGCCAAAGTATGACCAGGGAAAAGGACTCACCCCAGGCCATAAGGACGTAGCGGATGGGCACGTAGTACAGGATGCAGGTTACCAACAGCAACACGATGACGGCCAGCCACGACAGCTGAGGCACGCTGAAGTTGAATGTGCTGGAGGAAATAAAGCGAAGTAGGCGTACTTAGTGCTCACCTACGTTACGAAAAATTTCTCGCCGTTGTTTGTGTGTGTCTGTGTGTGTTGTTTGCTTCCTTCGTACAACAGAGAGACTACGCATAGCGCGATGTACGGATGCTGACGCGGTCCGCTCCTGTGAGGAACCACTGCTCATTCATAGGTCGCCGTGAAGGCGCCAGATGGCGACAGGTGCCAGTCAGCAGCTTGCACGCCTGTGGCGTCGGGACCAACCAGCCTTGTGCACTGGCGGTGCGTAGAAGATCACGGCAGCGGCCGCGGATGTCGCTATGCTAAATCCTTCTAATGAATGCAGGCCGCCCCATAATTAGTGCTATACATCGAGATTATGCAGTGGAGTCATGAATATTCAGACACCTCTGTACGCTTTGCACCAACTTTTCATTAGACTTCTTGAGGGCCCGGGCATCTACTGTCAAGCTGATTTGAGTCTTTTTTTAGTACACGGCGTGCTTTCGCCAGCAACAAGCTGCAACTCAGAGCTCATTAAGTAAACCTGACGCGCCACGTCAAAGAATTGCTAAAGAGTTAAAAATACGCGTTAAAAATTCGCCGCCAGCCGTCTCACGCTGCGCTCATGTGTGACGCACAAAACAGTAATGAGCGCCACAGAAGTCATCCTGCCTTATGGCTTTCTTCCTTCGGCTGAGGAGAACCGTAATGAGGAATGAACTATGGGCAGCGAGAAGCACGATGCAAACGGCCGCAATAGTTTGCCCTACAGCCACAACATACGAAGGCGGTAGACGTGAATGTTAACCTGGTTTTCTACTACGATCAATACGCGAATAGTTGGACAGCGGAAAAGAAAACTCGAAGACTCTTATTGCTGCTGGCGTTGGCCAGGACGATGAAACAGCTCAGCGCGCTTATTAGAAGCAAGAATATTTCTATCGATAAAAGTGGCACTGAACCGCCGCAAAAGGCGGAATACGACACTTATTCGTGCAGCTTGCGCATGGTTTCGAGTTCAGAGTGGCTTGCTACGGTTACAAACGTTCACAGTGTCCCCAGATGTTGAGGAAACTCGTTAACCAAGTAACGGCTTTGATAAGGCGGTGACAGCCTGTGACCGAAAGGTGCTACACCTGTAGAGGAAACTTCACGAGGCAGTGGAGCCTCTCGATCTGCGCCCGTCCTTTGCCTGAAGTAGGGGAGCAATGGCTACTTATCCAAAGATCCCGTTGCCTCACCGTGCTACTGGCTTCCGTACCTCGTTGATTTATTTTTTGTGATCGATTGTAACTCGTACTCAATACCCAGCAACCTGTCGTACTACTGAAAGATACTGACCTTTTCTGGTTGAAACCGGATTTCAAAAAACGAATTCGCCGTATGTTTATCGAGGTTATTTTCGTCTTGAACACCGAAAACTCTAACCCCTTCACTATAATAAAAAAAACAGACGTTGTTTCCTCACTTTCCGCTCCCGTCTGTCTAAAGTGCAACTTCCGTTGGCGCCACTAAAAGCGACATGACAGATCACGCTCTTTGTGTATGCGTGCTCCCTTCTCTTAACCACGGAATTCGACAGCCGCAAAGATTATCACTTAACTGTCCCAATGATATGTGTACAGAGGGCAGCACCCACCATCGCACATCGCGTTTTTAGGTAGCAAGCCCTGCAGGCATGTTGCCACAGTGCCACAATTCTTATCTTTTCTCCCTCGCGTCTACAGTCTACGGTGACAGAACGCGCTTGCCTGCCATTTGAGGGTTAAACGAAATTTTTCTGATGATATGCATGAAGGCTACTAGTAATGAAGAGTGAAGACATAAACGAGTACTATGCACTCTGAGAGTATGCGTACGTGAAAAACAGTCATACTGTTCAGTGCACACTTTCCACCAGCAGAGGATTCAATATCTGAAAACAATCTTCCATCGACATCGCCGCCATTGTTTTATTTATTTTATTTATTTCACATACTGTCAATCCCATTGGGATTTTTACAGGATGGGCATATAGTAAGAAGGTACAAAGCGAATACAAATGGAATGGTATACATTAAAAACACTGTTATTTTCAAGTAATTACATGAGCATGGGAAAAAAACACAGATAACAGAAAATAAAACACATAACGAGAGAATATTTTTCACAGAAAAGGGTGCAATTTTATACATTGTAAGTAATATGTTCATAAAGATGCTGTTACATGCAGTGATACGAGTGGTCTGTTGTACTTGAATAATTATGATTTAGTTATCTATTTAATTATCGCTCAACTGTTCTTCTACCAAAGTTACAAATTTCTGCAAAGATGTATTAGTAGTAATAGAGGGGTTCAAACTATTCCATTCTTTTATGGCAAGCGGGAAAAATGAATATCTGAAATAGTCGGTTCGGAATGCGTACTCTTTAAGGGTTAATGGGTGCTTATGCCGGGATGGTCTGGATTCATCTACAGATATATATAACGAAGTATCTATGTTTAATGTGTTATGAACTAATTGGAACAATAATTTTAGTCGTGCTAGTCTGGCGCTAGTCTGCTAGTTGTTCGCCAGATTACGCCCTCTTCAACACTGGCCTTCAACTAGCTATCTGTCCCTTGCGCAAACAACGGCCGCCCTATCCCCGGAAGTTTGCAATCTAATATCCCCATTTGAATTTCTGTAACGCTCGGCTCCACAACCTTTTCCAAGGAATCCTCGACCTAAAATCCCTTTATACATAGTAGAGTAGAAGGCGGCCCTACTCTGGCAAATCTGTCACCAAAAGAGAAGGTAAAGAAAGAATGGCAAACGCGTAAAGTAGGTGGCACGCTCACTTGTTGATTCTCTCTCCAAGCGAGGCCACCTCCCCAAGGACGTTCTGAACCGTGGCCGTGGCGTCCTGGACGGCCTGTAGCCGCTCCTTGAGGCTCTTCTTCTCTTCCTGGTGTCAGCGCCGGAGAGAAGCAGAAGAAGAGAGTTGGCAACCACACGTGCTTGAAAGTGCAGGCCAGAAGGACAGAATATAGAGTGAGGTTGTAAATGACAACCTCTCCCGCTCCACTAATGTACCGCGGGGGAAAAGAAGGGCCACCAGCACTCGGTGTTCCCAGGTGGTCTCCCTCCCATGTACTGACCGAGCCCAATGCTGTTTAGCGGCCAGAAGGCCAGCACGCCACGTGGCACGAAAGACAAAGAAGATACTTGGAGCATAAAACAGATTTTGAAAATTTGGGAAGAAAGTAGCAACAGGCAGCCAGCATTCCTGGACTCATAAACTCATAGTAAAAACCTTAGCCTTGACCACACAGGTTTACGGTCTGAAAGACACTAGAATGCAGCATGCATGCTCATTACATCCTGCAAAAACTAACAGCCAAGAAGTTGAAGGAAATGGGAGCTCAACTGTTTTGGAGTCCTTGTCATCGTCTTCATCGTCTTCCTCCTCGTCGTAGAGCTGTGCACAAAGCGAGTGAAAGAAGCGGAAAAAGAAAGAATTAGCCAGGTCCACGCTACCAACAGTGCTCAAGAAAAATTGTTTAAAACGAAGAAAAGTGAAACGAAGCAGCAAAAACACTGTTTGCACGGCACGATCGTAGCACATATTTCTAGAGGTGAGTTATGTCGTGGGCATTTTTTCAACGCTGACAAGAACGGTAAACACAAGTGCGAGTTTTGCCACGCAGCGTCCATAAGTGAGAACTGCGATCGCATATGCGTACCAGAGCGTGAAAACGCGCGAGAGTGAAGTATAGGCCCAAGGGAGTGCGTGACTCGCTAGGCTTCATTTTCCTAAACTGAGCCGGCCGTATTGTGGAAGTGAGAGATAGCACCATGTAAACACGGACCTTATTCAGAAAGCTGCTCGCGCATAAAAACTGTTCCCGATTGGACGCGATGCAAGAGGGCTAGCCAAATTCGAAGCCATGCGAGCTCGGCCTTTGCTTCTGCCAGTTTCAGCCGCTAGACGGGTTCCGCGCGAGCATAGCGTGGCTGTGCTTACGTCTTCCTCCTCCTTGCCGGCGCCCTGGATCCCGGCCACCGTGAGCACGAGCAGGTTCTTGAAGAACACCAGCAGCAGCACCAGCGGAATCATGTACAGCTCGGCCGTGTACGTGATCACCATGAACGACTGCGTGGAAGTAGACGGCGGTAATAAATTAAGAGGGAGGCATGCACGCAAAATTCGTGGTTTGATTTAGTTTGGTTTGTGGGGATTTAACGTCCCAAAGCGACTCAGGAGCCGGAGTACCCGGGTACGAACATGACCGCGGCGGCAGCGTTTTGATGAGGCGAAACACAAAAGGCGCCCGTGTGCTGTCCGATGTTCGTGCACGTTGAAGATCCCCAGGTAGACGGAATTATTCCGGAGACCTCCACTGCGGCACCTCTTTCTCTCTTTCTTCTTTCACTCCCATCTTCCTCCCTTCCCTTACGGCACGAGACAGATACTGAGCCATTTCCTTTCCTCAAAAACCAATTTGCCTATGAGAACGCCGTAGTGAAGAGCTCCGGAAATTTCGGCCCCCTGGGGTTCATTAACATGCACTGACATCGCACAGTACACGGGCCTCTAGAATTTTGCCTCCATCGCAATTCGGCCCCCGCGGCTGGGATCGAACCGCGTCTTTAGGATCATCAGCCAAGAGCCATAACCACTGAGCCAAAGCGGCGGGCGTGAAATTCGTGGATCTTCGATCGAACCTCCGTTCGTTTGACGACGCCGGCGACCTCTTGTAGCGCCCTTTTTTTTTTTTTTCAAGATCCAACAAATACTCATTCCTATTACTTTACTGCGCTCAAGCTCGCATATATGTCTAGTACGTTCTCGGTAGCAAATTGTTTCATTCTCTGAACGTAGGAGCATCTTCATAGGTAAAAATACGTTATAAACCGCAGCTCTATGGCTACAGAGGAAATCTGTTCAGCTTTCTCAGAAACCTTGCAGTCAAAGAACAATTCGTCCTGGTCCAGAATACACCTCGGGACGACCGCCTGTCCGGGGCAGTCGTTTACCAACTGAGCCAACCAGAGCCGGTAGCAGATGGCAGTACTGTCTTCTCAATTACTCCCGTATTGTAAACTTACTCCACCAAAGGGGGGGATTCCCCTAAACTCAATTCATTACAATGTTTTCAAGCCGATTTCGCTTGAAGCCGATATGTTTCTGTTTCTCTTTATTTCCCATTCATGCGCGCCAATGCAGCACCGTAATTAGAGGCGTGCCCAAAAGGTCGAGGTGAATTTTACCCACATGAGAATCCTTAATGACCACAGCAATTTCAGTACATGTGGCCCTTTGAATTTCGCTTCTCTCGAACATGTCAACCGCGGCCCGGGATAGGACCAGCGATCCGACAGTCAGCGGCAGGATGTCACAGCTAAAGAAGAACTCTAGTTTTGGCTAGTTTGTTCATGATTTAGGAGGAAAACGGCGCAAAAAAACGTGGACAAAAGACAATTGCCGCTGGTCCTGTCGTGTTTGTCTTTCTTTTGTTCACGTTTTTTTCCGCCGTTTTCCTCCTGAGTCACTGCAACTCAGCCATCGCAGTGAGTGCGTTCACATCAGCTATCAGGCTTCACCAAACCTATAACTCGTATGCCTACGCAGAAAGCACTCTTTGTGAGGCAAGAGCACAGCTGAGGCACCAAGGTACAACTCACGGCAAAGGCGAGTAAGGACCTCGGCACGGACTCCCAGAGAAAGCAGTTGTTGAGAAACTTTCCCATGTCGATGACAAAGACCACGATGTTCTTCACGCGCGTCAGGTTGCGCATGAAAACCTGCGGAAAAACAAACAGTGTCACACTCAAGTAACTGCGTTTTACGTCACGTTCGCAACGGGAAGCTGGACGGATTTCACCAAATGTACACTCACAACACGCTTGAACTTGGGATCAAGCTGCATAAACTTCGTTTCCTTGGGATTGAACGTCTTCACGCAAGCTTTTATCTGCAATGATGATAGGGTACTTAGAAACCGACTCTGCAGTAAAAAGGAGCCTCAATACAAAAACAGTAGGACACCAGCGTCGCTTCAGAGTAACCACACTTACCGGGTTGTAGACGACCGACATCTCAAGAAGTATTTGTCCTTTGACTCTCGTCTTAAGCTTTCGGTCTTTCAGTCCATACCATTTCTTCTCTCCATTCTTCACCTGGTGAAGCAAGAAACCGCAGAAAGCGCGAAAATGAAAACAGCTGCAGTTTGCTGTGATGGCATATTCTTGCAGTTTGGCCCTGAATCTGAACAGCACGACAGCATCTTGGCAACTCAGAGAAATGTGCATCAGCGCACCACAGAAGTGCATACTCCAGAGAAACAGTGCAAAAAAGGTGGGACAAAACAGGGGCAAAAAATTAGCTGGTATGCTGCCGGTAGATATCTTCACAGTCGAGAGGAATTCTTCTCAAAAGTGTTTTGCCCTTTCCACCCGCTGACCGTTTTCCTGTCACCGACAGTTGACTAGAGCATGAACTAAAAGCCCTAAACCCAACTGTCTCCATTTCTTAGATAAAAGCTTTGCTGCGAAAATGTGTAGTACTTTTTTTCGCTGTGAGACTAAAGCTATGAATAGAGCGGCGGTGAGCTCACCTTGAGCAAAGGTATGGCTAGTTTGCCCAAGAACTCGCACTTCTTGTCGCGGTCTTCGTCGTATACAGTCAGCTCCAGAACCGAATGAATGTCCTTGACCTTGCTGCAAAAGGACGTCAAAAAAAAATTTTTGAAGAATGCACCTCAATACACTTCCATTTCCGTTTTTTTTCTTAAAAAAATGAATAACGGTTAATTGTAGCCTCAATTAAATAAATCTTTAATATCGCGAAATGCCTGCTGCAGTCATTGCTGAATTATAACACCAGGCAACGCAATCAGCAGCTCTTAGTGCATTCGCACTTGATGCGATGTAGTTCGAAAGTGATAGGCAGTGGCGTTCCAAGGATTACAGTGAAACTACAGCTCCTTGACCGCATTGTAATGCCGTCGCTTTGGATGACACTGCATAGGTGCTCATCGGCAGCATAAAGACGTCGCTGAAAAGACCGCTAATTCAAACTGCTCTTCTTTTTTCTTCTTACAGCATCAGTTGTACGGGAACTTTCCATTCAGAAAATGACAGTGGTATCAGTGCCGCCATCATATGCCCCAATCTAAAAATACAGTGTTCACCCTACTGGTCGAAGAGGACGCTAGCCAGGCGGGCCTGAGCCGGAACGGACATGTGGACTGAGAGTCGGATACTCATGTGATTGCGTCATCTGTGGACACGTAATCCACTTGAGCCTGGCAGTTCATGCGTTTTGGGGATTGGGCGAAGTCATGGGACGCGGGGTCATGGGATTGTGGTTCATAGGGTGTGGGGCCGTAGGATGCGGGGACAAGAGATATGGGGATTGAGGATGCGGGGTCATGTGATGCGTTGTTATACGATTCGGGGCCATTGCATGCGGGCTCAAGGAATGCGGGGCAGTGGGATTCGGAGGTCATAGCATGCGGGGCAAGAAATGCGGGGCAGTGGGAATGCGGGGCAAGAAATGCGAGGACATGGAATGCGGGGTCATGGGACACGGACTCAAGTGATGCGGACTCAGGGGATGCGGACTCAGGGGATGCGGACTCAGGGGATGCGGACTCAGGGGATGCGGACTCAGGGGATGCGGACTCAGGGGATGCGGACTCAGGGGATGCGGACTCAGGGGATGCGGACTCAGGGGATGCGGACTCAGGGGATGCGGACTCAGGGGATGCGGACTCAGGGGATGCGGACTCAGGGGATGCGGACTCAGGGGATGCGGACTCAGGGGATGCGGACTCAGGGGATGCGGACTCAGGGGATGCGGACTCAGGGGATGCGGACTCAGGGGATGCGGACTCAGGGGATGCGGACTCAGGGGATGCGGACTCAGGGGATGCGGACTCAGGGGATGCGGACTCAGGGGATGCGGACTCAGGGGATGCGGACTCAGGGGATGCGGACTCAGGGGATGCGGACTCAGGGGATGCGGACTCAGGGGATGCGGACTCAGGGGATGCGGACTCAGGGGATGCGGACTCAGGGGATGCGGACTCAGGGGATGCGGACTCAGGGGATGCGGACTCAGGGGATGCGGACTCAGGGGATGCGGACTCAGGGGATGCGGACTCAAGGGATGCGGACTCAAGGGATGCGGACTCAAGGGATGCGGACTCAAGGGATGCGGACTCAAGGGACGCGGACTCAAGGGATGCGGACCCAAGGGATGCGGACCCAAGGGATGCGGACTCAAGGGATGCGGACTCAAGGGATGCGGACTGAAAGGATGCGGAGCCAAGGGATGCGGACCCAAGAGATGCGGACTCAAGGGATGCGGGGTCATAGCGGACAAGGTCATGAATGACGGCCATACATCTATCCCTATCAGAAATTGCATATTTCGTGTGTATGAAACTGCCGCAAGATAGCAAGCGTTAGCAAAGGAGGCCGTATTCTTTCCAGTGCTGGCAGAAGCGCAGCGTGCATGCGACTGCCGTCGCCAATTTCGCACCGCAGCGCGATGATTGCAATCAATGACTGGACGGTCGCGACTAGGCCAGTGCGGCAGGATGCGTCGATAGAGCACGTATAGATTCACAAATTTGTTTTCATTGTCGTGTACAGATCCGTTCACTTCCACCTTGAACACGGCTCCGTGCAGCCGGCGCTCCGCGTAACGCCTCTAGCGGGTGCCTGAGGAACTATTGCACAGACGCTGTGAGAGCCTTAAAACCATGGAGGAAAAAAAACTAAGGAGGGAGCGTCCGGCGACAACCTTGAAGCCTAGTCTAAACAAGTAAAGATATAGCAAAAAAAGAGAGTGTGTCCCCCCGTGATCGCACCACGTGATAGCGTGCGGTAAAGTCTAGCCCCGCTGAGCGCGCGCATGCGCCGATTAGCGCGGCAGACAAACTGTAGATCAACTTCCTTGCTGTAGACGCCCACGCCGCGGGTCGCGCATACGCGCGCACTAAAACATACCAGAACCAAAACATAAAGGACTGCCTCGGAGAGCGAAAAACTGAGGGAGAAAACAACTTCAAAACAACTCGGCTTGCGAACGCTGGCCGCGTGACGTCACGCTCCCTCCTCAGTTTTTTTTTCCTCCATGCTTAAAACTCATCTCCATGGACACATCCGAGGCGCACGAGCGTAGCACCTACGAGCCCAGCGCCGCGCCGCGACAAGCGTCGGAAAACATATGCAACTCGATGGCCTGTAGCCTCCGGTCGCTGGTACTCGCGCTAAGCTCAACTCAGCTCAGCGAAGAAAACGGCGCGAAGGGCTGTACCGGATGCCCAGAGAACAGCGTTCTTTGAATGGTTACACCGACCGCAACACAGTGAGCCACTTGCGGCGCCGCGCTCCCGCGGCGAAAGAAGCGGTACATATAGGAAGAGTGGGCGGGGAAATAAAGTTGCGCTGTGTTTTTTAGCTGTCATGAATTACCAACTGCCCCAATCAGCCACTCTTATAAGTCAGCCCCTTTAAGTTCCCTTCACGCCATTGAAATAACTAGAAACAAATGCAGCCTAGACGTGATATATACCCAGAGATATGCAATTAAGCTAGTGCACTACGCAGGCACTAGCGGGTCATGAATCAAATGAGCTATGCCATGCTCCTGCTCACAAGCTAAATATCTTGTTCCATTCTGGCGACAGGGTCTTGTACTCTGTGTGCGTCTGCAGGCGCGAGTTGACCAGCTCGAGCACGCAGAACGGGTCGCTCTTGCCGCCGAGGTCTGCGGAGGCGAGACCCTGCGCCTTGTACACTGCACAGAGGAATGAAGTGAATTATTGGTGGCAAAAGAATACAACGCGAGGCGCCACCACAAGGACACGCACATATTAGCACACACACACATAAACACACTTCTTTCTGTCACTGGTTCATTCCACAAGTGACATACATGAACAGGCTCATCGACATAACTGACCTAGTGGCTTGGTTACTGAAAGAACCCTCGATTAAATAGTATAGTGGCAGAAAAGAGCAGGTCCACGCTCTTAGCGACCTCTCAATAGCGGGCGTAATTTGCATGTTACGAGCTGTGGATCTTTCTTCACTACTCTCTGTCAGCGCAATGTATATTCCTCCTGTTCTTGCCTATGTTATTCAGCTCATGCCTATTGTTGTAGCGTAATTATTTTTCGCCGTTTCCCATAGCGCCGAGACAGTTTACAACAACTTCCGGAGCTCATCGGCAGGCAGCAGTGTACGGACTATCAGTCGACGTAACTGCCAACACATGGAGGGTCTATCACAAATCGTGTCACAGTGAGGGCAGTGGCATATCGAAAGCTCGCCCACCTTTGACGATCAGGTGTCCCACGTCGTCCCAGTCGTATAAGCTGTGCAGAAGGCCCTGCAAGGGAACAAGTAAAGTTGCACGCTGTTTCGGCCGATACGGCAAAACAGGGGAGACGTACGTATCGCGCCTTCAGGGCCCTGGCCCGCGCAGTGGCGCCGCCCATGGCCTCGTAGGCGGTCAGGTCCGAGACGCAGCTGGTGCTGCCGTGCGTGCTGCCGCTGATGGTGAGCAGGAGGAACAGGGAGCCGGCACCGTCCTCCAGCTCCTGCCATTTCGAGTGCGTCGTCTCCGGTTCCAGACTGCTCAAGTCGATCGAGCACCTGCGGGCACGGACGGCTCGGTCGTCGTCGTATACGCTCAGAGAGGGCTAAAAATTGTGCGTAAATGCAACTAAACAACGCCTACACGGCGCTGTACACAGGTATGCCGCTATCGCTGTGTCTTAAACAAGCAGCTTATTAGTACTCGTACTGTGCTACACAATGTACTGAAGCCAAAAAGTTACTGGAAAGCAACCAGCCTGGCTGCATACAAGTACTTGAGTACTGCCTCAAGAAACGTATTGTGCTTTAACTTATGTATTTGTTGTCCGGCCAATGTAGGATTTGGCTTCGCAAAGCCTCTGAAGAAATCAGAGCCCACGCCGAGCTTGAGCCGCAGCCAAGTTGAACGGGCCACTCTGCACATGTTCCAGAAGCTTCCAAACATTTTTTTTTTTTCCACGCAAACAGTGACAGGAACGCAATTTTTTTTCTTCTACGTCAACAGTGACAGGAACAACTGCGTCCTGTGCGCAAAAGCGCTCGCCGAACGCGATTCATGACCGCTTGCATCCACGTTGTCATTCGCTTTATCATAATGGCGAACCTTGCCCGTGCATATAGCAGAACTGGGAACTAACAACCTCTACTTGCGTAAGTACAAGCACGGTCACTCAGGGAGGAAGGATGCATACCATTCGCACCAAAAATAGCCTATATCTTATCAAAAAGCTCAGATAAACGAGCCAGCAGTCCACTGATGCCTAGCTAACTCGACAATTTTATTTTTGACATGGATCAGAAAAAGCGATTTTTCAATTTTCAAGACTGACGTCCTCAAGCCATTTCACAGCTACCCGGAGAGGTTTGCGCACATTCAACTAAACGATTGGAGCCGCCCGGACAGTAGTTAGCGATCAGCTTGCACTCTAGGAGAGAGCTATGGGCGGACGTACCTCCCCATGAAGTCTCCCTTGCCACTAAAATCCTTGTCCCAGACGGTGATCTCGAGAACCTTGGGCTGGTCCGTGTACATGTGTAGGTCGAACTGCTCCAGCCACTGGGGGTTCAGGGTTTTGGTGGCGTTCTGCGCAGAGACAAGGAAGCGATCAATATGCAGAGTGAACACAGAGCTACGAATTACTCGTTTCGTTTTAGACCGACACCTATCACAGCCAGACGCGCACCGCAATCTCGTGGTTTTCGTTACAGTCGAACCCGAATATGTCGAACACGAAGGGGATCGCGAAATAGTTCGATATGTCGAGAATTCGGTATATAAAAATGGAAATGTATAAGCTTATCTGTAACCTATAGAATACATAACTGCCACGCTAGTGACGCGGTCCCTGCAGTAAAGTGCCTCCCACCGGCGTGCTTAATTCCTGGCAGTGCATCTTACTGAAGCTGCTATGCCTAGCCTGCTGCGCATCGAGGCCGTACCGGACGGTTCTTTGTAACCTGCCACTGCTTTCAATGCGAAAGAACATTATGGCTCTGTCGCGTCAGCAAAAAAAGTGTCCGCAAATTTTGTCCGCACTATTGTGTCGTTCTCTGAAGACAAGTGTGTGAAAGTGTGATTGTGACAGATAGTGTGTGATAAAATGTTACCGTGGGAATAATTTCATTGATGAGGTGTAATTAGATAATAATTAAACGCGAAAAAACGCGAAAAACACAATTAGACGTGAAAATATCCACGGACGTTGATATAGTACGCGGACGTCAGAATAGCCACGGACGTGGATATAGTACGCGGACGTCAGAACAGTTACGAACATCGAAATAGTATGTGGACGTTTTGCTTTCGCATTGCTCCATTGCAGGTCGCCACAGTAATCTCAAAATTTTTATGTATTATCTTGTTACCAGTAGACTACAAATAGAATACTCGCTCATAAAAATTAAAGTAGTTTGTTTACGCAACGCCTTCGGCAGCGAACCACGCCAGGCGCGGGAAGCCGCAAGGCGAATTAGGTTTTCACTGAAGGACAGTCACGTGGCGTGAAAAATGAGTGCCAGAGATCGAAGGGCACCTCAAGCACACCACAGCTCACCTCGTAACATGGTTGTTACGTGAGTGCTGGTTGCGTGAGTGCTCCATCATTGCCTTTACTGGGCAAAGAATTTAAGTTATTGGATGGGGAACTGGTACGACAGGGTCGCGTTTGGTTTTCGGCATGTGAGGCATTCAAGTTTTTGTATTTTTCATGTCTGAATTATCATCCTGATTGTGAAAGCATATATATTTCTTGCAATCGCAATAAAATCCAGTTGAACTTAGTGCCTGCGTCTGTCTCCTTTATCGAACTTTAACCTCGTCACCAGAAGGACAACGCATGTCCCCATAAGCACTAGCAGATGATGGGTATGAAAAGTTGAAAGCTCTTTTTTTTTACTCCAATCTTTTACTTGCACCACAAAAACTAAACCTTCACGTCTCTGATAGCAAAACAGGAAAAGAAAAACGTTTAAGAGTGTCTTAGTTAAGATGCGCCGGGACCTGGGTTCAAGACTGAGCCCTGGCATGCCAACCTCGTTATGCCGCGTTTTTAAATTGCTAGAAAGAGATCAGCGTTGAAAGCGCCACGCCCAAAAGAAACAAATAAACACAGAGAGGGGTAAGCTGTTCAGGGTTGGACTTGAGCTGACAAAAATCGATTAAGAGTGTCATGTCAACCCGGTTCCTACAACAGCAAGGGTTGATGGATGTGGTTTCTTGCCTGTGCCCATTACCCTAATCTTGCACAGAAATTTTTGTTAATATCTCCAAAATTGCTTTTTATTTTGTTTTCCGCATATCCCGAGTCCACGATGAGATTAAGACTTTAAGCTCCTGAAAATGCCAAGCCTTTACTGCATATTATTTTTTCCTGGTCGCTGTTCGCAACTTTCGCGAAATTCTTACCCCCGTCAAGTAAAGCAAGTCAGCTAAATGCGGGTGAAGCAAGTTCTGAACAGTTCTCAGAATTTCTTATGACGTCTCCCTTAATTAAAAGAGTTGCGTAGCCCTACACACATAAAGAACTTAGAAAAAGAAAGCAAAAGCCCTGTGACTGCACAGGACCCAGCTAATTTAATGCCGACAGTAACAAAACTGCGTTTTTTTTTTGTAATTGTCGACTTCTTAACCTTCCAAACTTCTGGTCCATACTAACTGAACCCAGGAGTGCAAACTGCTGGGCTAGTTGGTTCATATTGCATAGAAAGGGAAGCAGCGAAAACAGACGCAAGACAAGAACAAAGAAGGCACACACCACAACCCTGGACTTACAACTGATTCATTGCGATGAAGAATTGCTCATTTTAAAAGAATTTCCTGCCTGCGCACACACCCTACAGACAATACACTTCGCACACCACATGGTTAAATGGCTACTATAATGATAAAAACTTGCACTCCTTTTCGGTGATAATCACGGACGGCTCACTGACGCATTTCTGCTTATTCTTTCTGATCATGAATACCTCCAATAGCTCACGCTCACGTTTAGATTTCCCCCGACCGATAATGCTGGCAGTGTGAAAACTAGGAGAACATTTGCAATCCTTGACATGCAAGGCTAGATTGCTGCCTGTGCCAGTGCCCAAAGTTGTGCGATGTAGCCTCAGGCGCTCATTCAAGCATGCTCCGGTTTAGCCTATGTATATTTCCCCGCATGACAATGGGATTGAATACACCACGCCCACTGCGCATGTGGTGAACATAGTCTGGTGTTTTGTCTTGCAAACACCAGTTCTGCGCATTATCGGTCGGGGGAAATCTAAACGTGAGCGTGAGCTATTGGAGGCAATCATGATCAGAAAGAATAAGCAGAAATGCGTCAGTGAGCCGTCCGTGATTATCACAGAAAAGGAGTGCAAGTTTTTATCACCATAGTAGCCATTTCACCATGTGGTGCGCGAAGTGTATTGTCTGTAGGGTGTGTGCGCAGGCAGGAAATTCTTTTAAAATGAGCAATTCTTCATCGCAATAAATCAGTTATAAGTCCAGCGTTGTGGTGTGCGCCTTCTTTGTTCTTGTCTTGCGTCTGTTTTCGCTGGTTGCCTTTCTATGTAACTGAACACCAACTTGTCCTTTTGTAAGAAGCTGGTTTTCTCGCTGTTCCTGGCCTTCGAAATAGAAAGAGATAGCAATGAATGTTCTCGCACACCATAGCCTATATCGTCGTTACACTGAGGGTGGCGCTGATGAACACTCTCAAGGTTAGGCCACTTGTAAATGGTTTGGTTTATGGGGTTTAACGTCTCAAAGCGACTCAGGCTATGAGAGAAGCCGTAGTGAAGGGCTCCGGGAATATCGACCACCTGGGGTTCTTTAACGTGCACTGACATCGCACAGTACACGGGCCTCTAGAATTTCTCCTTCAAAGAAATTCCAGCCGCCGCGGCCGGGATCGAACCCGCGTCTTTTGGGCCAGCAGCCGAGCACCTAAACCACTGAGCCACCGCGGCGGCCAACTTGTAAATATAAATACCCCCGAAAGCAGAAGATCTGACCGCCGCCGCCGCCGTAGCTCAGTTGGTAGAGCACCGGACGCGTAATTCGGAGGTCGTGGGTTCGGCTCCCACCGGCAGCATGTGGTTGTTTTGTCTTCTGTTTTTCTAATCAATTATGTTTAAGTGATTAAATATTCAGTAATATTCTCTACTGATCAACACCCAAAAATAAAATAAAATAAAATTCTCTGTGTTCCTTGGTTTCTGTGGCTGTTGGCTTCTCTCGTATTTATAACGAGCCCCTCAATCCCCTTCCCTTGTGTGCTTAATTGCCTAACGAGGGCCTCGGTTCTGGCAGCCTTAATGCCATAGGAAGCTTAAGAGGGTTCTCATATAGCTTCCACCATATCATATTATATATATATATAGACATTTCTCTTGCTCGGTGCACAATTATCTGCGAAAACAACGCGTTCTCTGCATTTCTCACTGGTAGGCCTCTCGGCCAACTCATCAACGCTGCAGGTACTCCCGAGAGAGCGCAGTTCCGTGCAAACTCTCCTCGTTTGGAAGCAACCACCTGTGTCGCATCTGCCGCTGGTTCTATTAACGAGCCCTTCCTTTCTTTTCTTCTCGGTGCCGACCCGTTCGGTAGCCGCCCTTACCATGTCACGCCTCCTTTATCACCTGGACAGCTTCGAGGGTTCTTTGTCTTCGCTACGCACAGCGCCGATAGCGAATTGAATGACGCCGCACTCACTGTAGTTGGAAGCCGCTCAGGAAGCACATCGAGCGACCCTACGCCGATGCCTTTCAGGGGTACTAGCGAAGGCGAAGTTACTTGTCGTACAAACTAACATAAAGCTGTGCTGGTCTGGGTTTCCTTGTTTCTTTCGTTATCCAGTTTTAAATTGAGCTGTGCGGCACATATGAATTAGAATTCTGCAGAAAGTTTTGGTTTAGTTTATGTTGAAAAAAATAGTTGGCTTGATTCGAATAGGTGACGCCACAATCTACAGAACTCCAGTGTTCTAAATCCGTCGAACAATTATAAAGGTCTATGGGGGTTTTACGTCCAAAAGCGACTCAGGCTATGAGGGACGCCGTAGTGGAGGGCTCCGGAAATTTCGACCACCTGGCGTTCTTTAACGTGCACTGACATCGCACAGTACACGGGCCTCTACAATTTCGCCTCCGTCGAAATTCGGCCGCCGCGGCCGGGATCGAACCCGCATCTTTCGGGCCAGCAGCCGAGCGCCGTAACCACTGAGCCACCGCGGCGGGGAAGAAAGTTTTAAGTAATCAAAACTATTAAAAAGCAATGAAGTTCAGAATAGTTGGTTGTTCACGATTTCGTCGAGGACCAGCAGCGAAACGAACTAATTCTGAAGGCAAAAGAAACGAGTAAACGGGAGAGGTTTTTTGTTACAGGAGCAAAAAAACAAGGAAGGAAAGAGCTGATTGCGGAGTAAGAAGTACGTAATGGCGTTCGCGTTCACTTTAAAATCGCTTGGAAGTCAACATCTGTCACGTCTACTCCTTCTTTTGTGTTCATCCTTACTTTGTTGCGCTGGACCTGCAAGAAATTTGAACTAGTGAGTACGCATATTGGTGGCTTCCACCAACGACACAGCAACTGCCACATTGTAGGCAAGGAGCATGGCGGAAATCTGCGTGTTTTCTCTCATCCGCTCATCAGATCCTTATAAAAATGGTTTAAAGTCTTTCTATATTGACTTGTTATTATCGACTCAATTATCCTTCCTATGCATATTTTCTTTTGTGTATTCCTAGCCTACAGACTGTCCATAAAAAAAGTCTACTCAAATTCTATACCATAAATCTACATTGTCATTGGACTAGTCTACAAGATTTGTCTATAGACAGTCTATAGACTTTACTGACAAAAGCCTGTGGTAGTCTATGCGATGTGTAAAGGAATTTTTTCAAGGGTCCCGACTCCTCCGACCTACACTGTCGAAGTCATGGCTGGTGCCCCATCATGGCTCTCGTGACGTCACGTGCAAGCCTCTGGCTGTTAACTGTACGCGCACCAAGTTCTTCCCTGCGCTTTTCAAATACGCATACGAGAACGAACTGGACTTCAAATGGCGTCAGAGCAAGAAAAAAATAGCAAATATTTGCTTACAGGCAAACGCCAGCGGCTCGAAAGTATGCCGAAGGAAGAAGGAGAGGATATAAGAAGGAGGTAATAGCGCCGAGGCCGAACCTTGCTCTTGTACTTCTCGGTGCCGAGTCGAAAGCGCACGTAGGGGTCGCTCAGGCCGTTGTCGTCCATGGCCAGAAGGTGGCGCCCTTCGACGAGCACCACGTTGACCACGCTGTCCCAGAGCTGCACTTTCTGCTTCTTGCCCGCGGCCGCCGACGACGCGTCGCCGCCGCCGGAGCCCAGCCGCAGGCTCTTGCTGAAGTACTGCGCACACCGGAGGCGAGGTGACGTTACAGAGGAGGCACGTAGCGTCACGAGTGCACAGAATCAGCTCCAAACGCATTAAGGGTAAAGCCTTTAATGGCTCATACTGTCGTGCGTTAGCAGAGGGTGTCACACCTTTGGCAGCGTTTAACTCGTGTTTACTCGGGAACTAAAACAGATAGGAGAAAACGAATGGTTGTTTCAGATATAGAAAGCAAAAATAATAATAATAATATAATAATAGTTTATTTTTCCTCTTTTACAAGGAAAGGAGCAGCCGCGAAAAAGCTGCTTCGGAGAGCAGCTTGACGGGGCGACTGCCCCCTTACTGACGGCATTTGGCAGAGCAGGATAAATCAACTGACTGAATTTTTACATCAATAAATCAAACTTGAATGCAATTGGAGTTAAAGCCCAAAATAAATCAAAGTACATCATGTACAAAGCACTAAATGAGGACATAGACAAGCTATTCATAAACACATCTGACGAAATTGTTGCACGGAAACAACTGTAAAATCTTTCCGACTATTGCGTGAGTGCTGATTGAGTAAAACAGGAAGCCTGTGACGAAGCATCTGCTTGCCATAGTTTATGCGACAGCCAGTGATATTCCAACGTTCTGGATTTCGGACATTATGAGTATTACTGTTTTGTTGAAGCGCCGCTAATAATGTTAGCGTGTCGTCCTTCTTGAACCTAATGCCAAGTTTAATGACAACAGATTAATTAGTTATTTCATTATATGCAAAAATGTCGAAATTGCGTCGAAGGAGCGCGGACGTCGATATAGCCACGGGAACAGTGTGACGTCACATCCACCGGAAGTCGTCACGGCAGAGTGAACATTGTCACAGAATGGTCGGGAAAACGTCTGATTTGCGACAAATTAGATGGAAAAATGTGTAATTAAGCGTAATTAACACTAAAGATCCCCGAAAGATGTATAATTTCGGCGTCGATATAGCCACGGGAACGGTGTGATGTTACATCCACCGGAAGTCGCCACAGCATAGTGTCCTCGGCTTTCGCCTCTCAACACTTTAGTTGCCAAAGTGTCCTCGCAATTTTTTGCGCTAAACTGCACCAATATGTGCATGTGGTTAGAGCGTTACCGCGGTTGAACCCTGATAACCAGGCAAGTGTTCACAGAAGTACAGAGCGGCACTGAATCAGGGCAAGGCCGAAAACAAGCTTTCTGCCAGGACGCTGACGCTGATTTTCGCCAAATCTTCTACCGATCAGTTCAAGATGATAAACTAAGAGCGTGTAATTGAATAAGTAGAATGTCATATCACAGATCTCATGGAATGAAATTTCTTCGCAGAAAAATTAATTACACTAAAGCGTCATTTCAACTCTATCTGGCCCGCAGCCGAAACTGTAACTAAGCATGTGATGTTTAAGAAAAGCGTTAGCAGGCATTCGCTATAATCGAAGTCGATTGTTTATTCGTTACTGTCATTGTCTTCTCGTTTAGATGTAGGTGCGATGGTGACAAGTACATACAAACAGCGCTAAACAACAGGACCAGAAAGAGGGGTAGACAAACACGGCGCTGAACTTACAGCTTAATTTATTAGAAGGAAAAATTTTCAATATATACATACAAAAATGGGCGCACGTGCGCACAGTCATACATCAAAGTAGATATAAAATCAACAAGCCACGATGATCGCACGTGTTGTACCCGCCTCCAAGCTACCCTTTATGCAGCAATGTAATTTCCTTCGTTGACAAAGCTAAAGTTTTACTAACGCAACCTTTCGATTTTCTAGTGATGTGGAATGCTTCGGCGACTTCTCTTGTAGTTTTGTCAGTATGAAAAAATAACAATTCTGTATCGTCAAAGAACGGCATGCATTTGCAATCACTGCAATGGCTTGCCAGGTCCGTGTCTTTTTTCTGCAAAGAACTGGCATGCTCCATAAGCCTAACATTAATGCATCGGCCTGTCTGGCCTATGTAAGTGCGACCACATGATAACGGAATTTGGTATACAACCCCCATCTTGCAATTAACGAACTTGTTCACATGGTTCACTTTCCAGACAGACTTATGTTTGGCACCTTCCTGCTTTCTCTGAACTGCTGCTCCTAACTTACCCAGCTTATTAGGAGCAGAAAAAACCACCCTCACGCCATACTTGGCCCCTACCATTTTGTCAACGAAGGAAATGACATTGCTGCATAAAGGGTAGCTTGGAAGCAGGTAGAACATGTGCGATCATCGTGGCTTGTTGATTTTATCTCTACTTTGATGTATGACTGTGCGCACGTGTGCCCTGAAAATTTTTCCAATAAATTTAGTTGTAAGTTCAGCGCCGTGTTTGTCTTCTCCTCTTTCTCGTCCTGTTGTTTACCGCTGTTTGTATGTACTTGTCATCATGGAACACCAACTCGCCCAATCTGCCGTTCTGCTACAGTAGGTGCGATGTAAGTCAAGTGCACACTAGCGCTGATGCGCTTGTTGGCTCGATCAGCAGTCGGGTGCTGATCACGTAGGCCGACGATGTGCGAAAAAACTAGCATAACGTATACATCGTCGGGTGCAGTTGCGCGTTTCTTCGAACAACGTCGTCCTCGCAGCGATTTTCGTTCATGCATAACCATAAAGCAGCAGAAAAATACCTCGTTACTGCCTGGCGCCCAACGAGCCAGCTATGGGAACTACCAGCCTTCATTTCTTCCATTTTTCTCGCACGTGCAGACAAAAACAGGCGCGCACACGACGATGCGGTTCCGGGACGACGAGGGTCATTTCTTTTCATCGAACGCGTGTCGCACGCGCAGCAGCTGCCGCGCTTCTCATTCGACTGCGTCGCTGCCGCTGCGCCGACGCCGCGGACTGCGTGCGCCATATTCGAACCGCACGCCACCGCCCAAAGCAGGTGCGCAGGGTCTCTGACGAAGAAAAACGCGCGCGTCCCGCGTTTCACGCGCCGCGAGAGTTTGCCAACAGCAGCGGAAGGCCGTTTCACTGCTGGCTGAAAACCTTGCGACGCGAACAATTGCACATCGTCGTTTTCTAGTAACAGCAGTAAGAGTGATGACGCAGGCACCTTAAGCTGATGATTCCGTTGACAACAATGCACGAGTTCCTTTCATTTGCACTGCTTTGTCTCTGAGGTAGAGCTGTGCAATCAGCCTTCTCGAAACCGAAACTAATACGAATAGTCTAGCTACGGTATTCGTATTCGATTCTGTTGACTACATTCGTATTCGTGTAGGTTGTACATGTAGTTAATTTGTGTGGCCAGTTAATAGTGTAGTCAAAAACAGAGTCGAATACTAATCGAATAGTGAACGAGCCGAGTTCAATACGAGTGGAATATTTCTATAATTATTCGCTAATGGTGTGAATAGTCGTACAAAATGAATATCCCTGCGAAACAGCGGAGCGCTAGCGGCGTCGCTACAACTCGTGGATTGAAAGGTGCAGCTGTCGAAAGACGCAACGATGGTCTCCACTAGGGGAACACAGCACGAACACTGCGATTTTGAAATGTTAACACCATGACTATCATGTTTATGGTAATAAAACAGACCGGCCAACACTTGGCCGCACGAAGAGGGCAAAATGATAAATAAATCAAAGCTAATATAATGGAAACTATTCATCACAGTCTCGTAGATTTCAACCGTTAGAGCAATTAGCTTTGACATCCACCTCGGCGCAGTAATAACGGAAAGCTCCAGTTTGCTAAAGTAGCTTTGAACAAAAAACAAATAAAGGACAGTTACGAGTGTGTACCGCGAATGTTTGAGCGTTAGCTGTGACGCAAGTTAGCTGTGTTCAAAACACTGTTTTGAAGGTTCTATTTCTGACACCGGGCCGGAAGACGCTCGCACCCATCCTCGTCCAGCGGTGGGTTTCGAACCGACCTCCTCCCCTAGCCGAGGCGGCCGATAGCCATTGGGCTACCCTTCGCCCCCCCCCCCCCCCCACCCTCACTCATCTTTCCTCTCCTCCTCCTCCTCCTCCCTAAAAACAGAGAGGGTACACCGACGCTGACATCTACGCGGAACCGGGGGAACTATAGCTAAGGCAGCTATCCTGTAAAAAGTAACTGACGAAGAAGGAAGCCTCGATGGTACACGAGGACCAGTGGAAGCCCGCCTCACCAGCATAACTGCTGCGAACAGCTAACTTTCGTCAGTACCACGTGTGCCCTCTTCCGCCCCGCGCATCTTATCACACAGCGTCACGGCCAAGCACAGCTTTCCTTTCCTTCTCGTTTTCTTTGACTGGCTATCAAAACCAAAGCCACGAAATAAACCTCGTTCTTTTTGCTCCAGCCACCCGTCTCGTTTCGTTCTAGCGGGCTCCGCCGCCGACCCGTTGGCAGGCGTCCGCCAGCCGCCGGCCCGTTTGTAACAATAACAATGCAAGTAGAAGCTCACTCCTCAACAGGGCAGTATCCATGTAATTTCCAAGCGGGCACTTATTGACTGAAAACACGTCTAACCTACCGACACTATAGCAGACAATGCATACGTGGCTAAGCACGTATGAGACTAGATTGCCCATTTTATTCAGGTGACCTATTTCCAGGGAACTTGGTATTTCCTTCCATACACCAGTCTACAAAACCGTACGCCGCCGCAGGGTACCGGGGTATCTTGCGAGCTAAAAACAAAGAAATTAAATAGCTGCGCACATCACGAAAGAAGACAGCGCGCTCGACGAGGGATGAGAAGGCGGTCGCGTGACTCGAGGCTACGGCCGCAGTGATTGCCTAGATTCACGCTCCGCCGTCGGCAGGTGCTTTCTCCGACGCACACCTGCGAGTCGGCCGTCGCTCAAGAAACGAGGGTTCGCGTCTGCGCTCGGCGGTTTCCCTTGAGGACTCGCCATTGCTCTGTCGTGTCTCCAGAGCCGTAGCTTATTCCCCCTGTCTCAATTCCCGTTGCGAGATGAGAGGCAGTAAAAGGGTAAGCGCCGCCTCTCACTTGTCAAGCGCTCTCGGCGCGCCTTCCGAACCACCGTTGGACACGCATGCATATGCTTAGGGAACGAGAGGGAAAACGCGAAGAAAGAAACAGGGAGACCGGTGAATGTCTCACAGTACTGTACCCCACTGAAGGACAGTCATTTGCTCGAGTTCGTTCTTGTGTGAAGCACGTCGCAACTGAAATCATCTCCCACAGTCAGCCTCCGGTATCACTGATCCTACACGTGTCAGAAGAAGTTTAGTTATGCCGTTCGCGTTCGACTAATCATTTTCCACAGGTATTTCGTGCCTTTATGAGGAATTCACATTGTTTTCTATATTCACAAAACATTTACTTTAAATGCTACTATGTATTGCGTCTTCGTGTGGATCTTACGTATTTTTTACGTTTGACAATAACTGATCCCCGCCCTCAACCAACCGCCTCCCCGCCATCCATGTATTGCGAAAGCCCTGAGGGTAAAATAAATAAAATTCATGTATGGTCAAGAATATGCAACAAAAGAGCGACTGAAAGACAACTCATTCGTTTTTCTCTCCTTTTTGTGCCTCCAATGCGCTCAAAAAAGGTTTAAAAAAAAGTTGAAAACATCCTTGCCGCTAACTCAGATCGCATTAGCTCCGGAGAAACTCCCATCGACGTTAAATCAAAGACAGCCGCCTGTTTCTGCCTTTGCACGATTTAAGTGAGGTAGCTACAGCACATGTTTCGTAAGATTCACTTCTGCGCTTAAATTTCAGCCGAGGTGACATAAGAGGAAAGCAATACAGCGCAACCTTGAGTGGTGTACCGTCTTTGAGAGAAGATGAGACACCACACCGCGGCGGTGTCCCGTCTTTTCTTCGTCCTTGTGCAAGAGTTGCGCTGAGCTGTGTTCCTAGCTTTCATGAATCACCAACAAGCCCGATAAGCCACGCTCGCAAGAAGAAATAGAGATCAGCTATCGTCGCAGCCGTTGCCTTCTCACTTGCGGCTCCTTACACTCGGCGCTTACCGAAGTGGACATCCAGTATACGGACTCCAGAGACCCGTAAAATTGAGAAAATCGGCGAAACATTAAAGTAAGATGTGCGTCTGCAATTTTCCCGCCCATCTACTGTTGCCCCTGTCAGGCCTCATTGTATAGCAAGAAACCTTAATATCCGCTTCGACTGCTTCTGTCACACTTCGTCGTACTAGGTGCGATTGTAAAATTTCCAAAGAAATCGGCAAACTGAGATAGCACGCGGCCCTCCGCCCCTTCCGTGAATACCGGCAGGATGAGTGCCATGAAGAACCGGCGCTGGAAGGACTATACCAAGCCGAACGCCGGCACCGCCTCGCACCCCACCGCTGAGACTCGCATATTCCGAAGATAGCCCCTAAAAACTAATGTGCCACCTCTGCCGCCGTCCCGCGTTCATTGATCGTGCAGTTTAAATGCGTATTCACAGCTCAGCAGCAGGCGGGTCATCAGGAGTGACTGCCTGCAGTGAAGGGGGTGAGAACCTAGTCAAGTGCCATTCGCTTTTAATCTCGCCTCCTGCATTTTGTATAGATGGAAATGAATATTTTATTATCATCGTTATTACCAGAAGTCAAAAACACCAAAACAGCTTCTAGTAAGGTAGCTCAGCTGTGGGCGCCGGTAAGCCCATCGGACATATCTCAACGTTTCCTTAATAGCCGCAACAAATGGAAACTGGTGTTACAAGTTTCCGAAGAGAAAATTAACCATACGAAGAACGGCCTTTCTTGAGTGGCAAGGTGGAAGGCAAAGTTACAAAGCAAAACAATATGAACGCACTCTCAGGAGCACAGGATTTGCCACTTCCTCGAAAGGGCGGCGGTCTCGTCTAAAAGCTAGAACAGCGGATACTATACCCCTTTCAAGCGCCCATAGAAGGAGCAGCATGCGGCACTTTGAGGCGCTTCCTCCCAGCGGAAGCATTAAACCTCTGGAATGGGGCTGCCGCGTACCCGCGTCAGGAACACCTGCGGCCCAATTAGCTGCGCGTCCCTCCACTGCGGTTATCCCTCCCCCTACCTCTGCCACCCACGTGCCCATACAGGCACATCTGCGCTGCACGACAAGAGAAGGCCGGCGGCGGCGAAAGCAAGCTTCCACGCAAGGACGTACGCCTGGGCCCCGGATATGATCGCAGGCTACACATGAAACAGAGCAGGACAGGACAACAGCTAGCGGAGGCGGATGCTTTGTTGCCGCGCAGAGTACAACGCGGAATGTTGTTTTGATAAGGCGGCCAGAGGAAAGCGGCGAAGCCGTAGCCATTTGTCGTGTGCTCTAATAGTATCTGATACCTTGTTATCTTTCTCATTTCTTCTCAGAGCCCTCAGGCCATGACCTTATACGTATCGATCGAGCCTTGTGCTACCTATGCACTATACCCCTCCGCCTGTTCAGTCTCTGGCGTCCAATCAGACAGCTAACCTCAAGTGATGAACTTTATTGAAGCGCTGAACGATACTCAGTTGACGCTGGGCCGGCAAAAGGCCAATATGCCCGCTTCGCTACAGCTGAAAGATTGCCTCACACATTCTTTCTTATTCTGATCATTTCCATGGTGCGACATTGCTAGCATTCCGTTTCTTGCTTCTACACCGCTAGCCTGCGCATAACTCACGTCTAAACCAACAGACAAGAAAAGAAAACACCGAACGACAACAAGCGATGTCACTGATGCGATCTCTCATTTGGCGGAGAAAAGAGGAGTGCATTCTATCAGCGGCGCTCTGTGATCCTATCGCCTGGAACTCGAGCCAGCACTCATCTATCGTAGACCGACGCGTACCGCGACCGTCTCTGCACCCCTATAGTGCGCTCCATACAACGGCGTTGCTCTATTCCGCTCGGCTGTGAAAGAGTAGGCCATACGTCAAGCCCAGAGTTATGGGACCTCGCGTCCCACAGCGACACGCCCACCAACGTACAGGCTCATCTGTCGGCCGCACCGGGCGCCCCATAGAGACAGGCCTATTATCCGCGCGGCGGTGAATCGCGATTGTTTCCATTGTCCGCTCATTATGTGTCAAAGCCCTGTAAGTGGATCGCGCGGCCCCAAACAGAGCCGTCAAAACAGACTCGTCAGAGCAGAAACTACACCTATGCCCGATGAGTCGTCAACCGAATCACGAAATAAAGCGGTGCTCTACCAGGTGCGTAGTTATGCATGCCGCTCCCCCGCAGTAGCGTCCGGTCCTCGACAGACGCGACCGGCAATGCGTGGCTTATCTCTTTACTTCTCCTCCTTTCCACTCTCCCATTCTTGCTCTCCATATCATCTGCACGTAGCCGTGACGGTAGCCACGTTGATGTGCATCAACATGCCCACGCTGTTTCATCCTCATTTTCCTACACGTGATACTTGGTATTACTACTGCTCAAGATGCGCATCGACGTTCTTGACAGAAAGGGACTAATGAGCAATGCGTGTGACATGCCGCTTCGAAACAGGATGGTGCATGCAGGATCCATGCATCATGATGTATGCGCACACACGCATGCACCTGCACAAACCTGCGCACGAGCACATTACACATGTCCGGGTGTGTACAGATTATACTGCACATGTATATTAGTACTGTGAGCCCCGATAAAGCGACGTTTTCACGAAACCTGGCCTAACAAGCTTCCTTGGTCGGATCGAAATTTCGAGCTGACTAAAGCACCAGCCATATACAGTACGTTTCATAAGGATGTCGAGTGCAGAAGAGTACCGTTTCCCTATGGCTAGAACTGCTAGTTGGGCTCGTTGGTTCTATACTCCCAGGAGAGTATCTAGGATCGCATGGCGTTGTAGCATAGCTCCAAGCTCCACGCAATGTAGTATATATAGGGTTATTCGTTTTCGGGTTTTATATTTTTTCAAATTCTGGGGGTAAAAATCGGGTGTTATTTTTCGGCTTGATAATAGGGGAGAAATCGGGTCTTTCGTGGAAAAACTCCGAAATTCGGGTTTTATCGGGTTAAATTTGCAAAGTAATAATTTATTCGATTTGCTCTAACTGGTGGGTAACAATTAGGACTATTTTGGGCTGCTTTCAAGAAAGTATAGCAAAATTTGGCGTTTCTTTGGTAATTATTACTCGCAGTGGGAGGGAACGGTCAGTTTTGAGAAACGAAACATTTTATCCATGAGGGCTAATCATCGACGTTCTACACGTTCTTATTAGCATACATTATCATCTGCATGCGCAACATCTCGGTTTCCATCCGAGACCTGGTCTCTGCAGGTACCTTAGCTGAGAGAACGTTCGCTCGACGTCACAGCTGCCATTAGCTGGGCACAACAATGACAACGCTGCATTTGCTAGCCTTGGGTAACGCACAGTTGCGTCGTTCCAATAGTCCATCACTTCAACACCTTCATTTGTGGCGCTTGCATCCAGCAAGTACTGGTTAAATTCCTCGCGAAGCGAGCCTACATCGTCCATCACGGAAATAAAGAGAGGTCGGTAGTCATCAAACGACTGTCTCAGCAACCGCTTCTGGAACGGATCGAGTACGGCTCCCAGTTTCCACAATGTCAAATGGTTTTCTTCTTTGTCTGAGACGTTCCGTTCCAAAGTGCAGTCCCATTTTGTGGAGATTTTGGCGCTGTCTTGCCTGTCTGTCGGCCGCCTTGGCCGCCTCTCGCCTGCGCGCCAACTGGAGGCACAGCAATTCCGTGAGCACAATTGTTTCAGAAATCGGGAAAAATCGGGTTTTACCCGATATTTTAGGAACACGTTCGGGGTGCAAAAATCGGATAAAATCGGGTTTTACCCGAAAACGAACAACCCTAAGTATATAGCTCCAGAATGCATGTTACAGCAGGCGGGACATCTGAACTGTTCTTTTACGCGCGGATCACCCTTTCTGCCTCTGTAAGGGTGCCCGTGATTTGAGCTATGACCGCAAGCATCATGTTAACAGGGGTGCCTTTCATTACCTCGATGCCCGCGACCCCGCTCAGAGACCGCCAGCATCCACTTCTGGATTCACAGCGCGCGCAGACGTTGTAAACAGAGCAGTTTTCGGTTATGTGGCGCAGCGCAATAGTGTTGCTAGTCGTCAATTTTTTGTTTCCAGTAGAACATTCGAAACTCTGCGTCCACACTTCACGTACCCGCAACCGGAGCGCCTCCCTCAAAATGTCATCACTAGGATGTCCCCAGACCGAATGGCGGCTCTAGAATCGTGGAACCTTAATGTCAATATGGCGTCACTCACAGCTGACGTAGTGTCCCCAGCATCTAAGGCCTAAACGCTTAAAGAACATGCCACTATATGCGAACGTCGCCGACACACGACGGTTTCTCCGCGCCCATTCTCAAGTCTGCTAGTGCGAACCACAACGAATAAGCAATTTCATTCCTCTCCTTGCCGTACCGTGGTGATCATGGCTAAAACTGCCGAGCGCTACTGACAGCAGTAGCGCTTACAACAACTCGCAACCCCGCAATGGGACACAATGTAATGGACCAAAACGCTATGAACGCCTTGTGTGTCCGGTGGATAACATCTGCTGCACGCGTCGAAAGGTAACGATGGCTCTGCACTTCCGCTCCCCTCGATGTGATGCAATTCGCCCATTTGCGCCGACGGCAGCTAATGAGCGTTTCTAAATACGCCATTCAAAATTACGACCGCTAACGCTGTTTCCTGGCGTCCTGCATGGAGTATCAAGGTGGCTTGCCCTTTCGCAAACTTTGGCTACAGATGGTGCCAGTCTCGATGCTGGCTACGGAGGCGTGGTTAACGACCAGTACCACACCGTAGGTCGTGCACCGGGGAAAGCGTACAAACATGACACAACGTTGCGCTCGATATAAATACGCAGAGCTCAATCACACGTGAGTCCTGCGCTTCAGGCGACATCGCCCAAGTTGATTTCATGCTCGGTCATACTCTTACACGAGCTCAGCACCTACCAACAGATGTGTTCAAAGTTCGCGCCGCAAGTTTATCACGCCTGCAAGTGCGCTCTGTCGAGTATGCGAGGGCCCTGCTTTTGTTGACAAACGGCGCTCATTTCCGGTTCCCAAAGTGCACGTTTTCTTCCTTGTTCATTTATCACTGTCGATGGCGGTGTTTTTTTTTTCTTTTCCTGCGCTTTTAAGTTGCTTCTTCCAAATCCTGGACACGATATTTTTCGCAAGAGGCGTTGTTAAACGGAAACTTCAGCATGTTCAAACCGGGCGTTTTGACATTCCGTATTTACTCACATAATGCGGCAAAATTTTTGTAAAAAAAAAAAAAAAATGGGGAGATGGGATGATAATTTGGGAAGTGCTTTTATTACGCCGGGTAAAATTTCCACCCTCACTGAAGCTAGTCGTCAACATTCTGGATTTTTTTTTTGTTTTAACACATGGAAAGTGACGCTACCATGTCTTATTATTTTTATCTCTCTCTGCACTCAGGTGCACAGATGCGCAACTGTCTAAACGCCAATATACCCTTGTTTCGCGCCTGCGACTATTTCGTGCGCAAGTGGAACTGCACACCTGGGCAGACGCTGGACGTCATGAAACGGGCCAAAGTCCGTCATACAGCTAGCGCTGCTATGCATTGCGTTTATCTAGGATAAAGTAGGACCAGGATAACGTAGAAGCAGGATCGAGTCGATAAACGCCACGAAGGATACGGGGGCTTCTACGGCAGCTCCGTTAATTAGGAAAAGCCCAACTGGATGTTATGTAATAGGCTAACCCAGGCGAACTTGGATTAGCCGAATGGATTAGCCGGACGACATGGGATTGGCCTATTGGATTAGCAAGGCAAGTTTGGATTGACAACCGAAAATCTTGGAGTAACAACAGGGCTTTCTGTAGTACTGAGCAGTCTCCCGTAGTAACGACAGAGCCAGCGCTGCCGCAAGAACAGACAACTTCGCAGTACTACACGAAAACTTGTTGTAAAGACAAGACGACAAACATTTTTGTTGTATTTTGGGACGTTCTATTTTGGGACCATACCTGTTATATTTTGCGACTGGGCATGCACCCGTTCACTGTACACGGCCGTTTTCGTACCCTCTCCAACCTAGGTAGTAGCCTAGGTTATAGTACATTATAGTAAAGCCGCGCAGCCGCTTCCTTCAGGTGGTAAGAGGCATAAGCTTGGGACGCCCAATATGGCTTCTCGATTCAGAGATCATACTGGGATGCAACTAAAGATATTGTAGCACAATATGCCCCTCAAAGGAAGCCCTCTAACCAATGGCATCGATCTGCTGTCATGACGTCGCAGTCTACCGCCTTGCACCTGCCACGGCTGCTAGCATGTTCATGCTTTTAAATATTAACTAACCTATGGGTTTCGTTTATTATACAAGTACGTTTTTTATGCGAGTAAATACGGTACATCGCAAACGCAAGGGTTGAAAATGAGAGACGCTAAGGCAGAATACATAAATACGATCGAGTCTGTCCGCCTCACTTCTTGCCAGACAACGAAGGCGGACCAGCGGGTAGCTGCATGTGAATATTCGAGTGACATCATGAAGCCTGTTTCGAGGCTCGGTTCTTAGTTGTTAAAAAGTCATTATCGGTTGTTTAGAAACGTAAATGTTAGGTACGAGCGGACGCTGGCACTCCAAGGCATTCTCTCTTTCTGCTTCCTGACGCTCCAGTGCTTTTTCGAGACACTAAAATTATTCCTTTTAGCAAAGGCACCAGAGGGTCGTGTTTGAAGCAAGATCTGCACGCAGTCATCGAGGCCCTCGCAACCGGCTAATTACGTGCCGCTGTAATTAGCCGGCCCTGAGAACGCGCAACAGCAAGTTTCAGCACAGAGGATTATCCTGTTCCGAGGAACCTGTCAGTGGTCCGAGAACTTCGCGCCTTCTAAGCTGCCAGTAAAGTCAGAATTAGCACGGAAAACAGGTTCAGCCGTCGTCAGCGCAGACTGCCATCGTCGCCTGAGCCGAGTTACTTAGCTCCTTCCGAGAATACAAGCAATCCCTCCTCTTCGATGTTAAGGCAACAGAAAGTTACGGCACATCAGGAATGTTGTTCCAGTAGAGCCACAGACTACGCGTTTCGATGCAGACGGAATGCAAGACGCTCGAGTGCTGTGCGATATCGGTGCACGATAAAGAATCCCCAGGTGGTCAAAATTTATCCCGGAGCCCTCAACTCCACCGCCTCTTTTTTCCCTCCATTCTTTCACTCCATCCTTCCTCCCTTGATACACGGCTGACGACGCCTCTTAGAGCATCCTCCAGCCCCCGAACACCAGAAGATTGTCTCCGGATTTGATATACCAATCGTCCTCGCTATCGCGGACATGAAACAATCGAAAACTCTTTACTGTGTAGAGCCGTGACAAATGGCCCGCAGGTTTTGCGGCTCGAGACGATATCGAGGTATGAAGGTTTGTTTATAGCCAGGCTTTACAGGAAAGTCACCTTCTTTCCACGAGCGCGAATATATAAACGACACGTCTCTTGCAGATGAGGCGAGCCACATCCACAGGAAGCGTTCTTAGCGCTCAGTGTCTGTCGTGCGGCGTCAAAGGGCGCCGTCAAACCAGCATGCACGGAGCGTACTGGGCCGACGCAAAAAGTTGGTAAGATGGCATTGAGAACTGGCATCGAGAACTGCCCGCTGAATATACACCCCACATAGTTGTTTACCTGTTCTTTCACAAAATAGAAAATATTGAAGACACTGACGACGCAAAACACCGAAGTAACGGTTTCGAACACATCGCAGGAAACTCATCTCTTGATATTGCTATTCACCTTTGCAATAAACCGCGCACGGTTCTGAGAATTTGACTGCCTTGAATGGTCTGAAGTAAACCAGGGACAGAAAGTAAAACAATATTTTGTAACGCTCCACTTACCGACCAGTTCGTTCTACCGTTACCATGGGCGGATGCCGCCCGTAACCTCAAGGCTGATACCCAGCCCGGCACCGAATTTGAGGCGACCAGTAGTAAAGAGGCAAAATAATTAACGTGAAAAATAAGGCATACAAAGTACGACCCCAGTGCCTTTAATAGGGCTTTCGTGAAGCCTTTGCGCCGTTTACGGGGTAGTCGCGAATAATGTGCCGTTAAGATAAATGGGTCTCATATTCGAGACAACTGTTGGTACAAATCCCTGCTCCTCATGAACGCTGTCGTGTGCAGTGGTTCGGAAGTTTCGTTCCTTTGCCGAAAAAACTCCAGTAAAACATTATGTGCTAGCAATGCGATAGCCTAGAAAGCTGGTTATGCCTTTAGCGGTAGTGACGTCCCTTCTATACAGCCAAAGGGGGAATTTTATGACCACCGACACTTTTTTTTTTCTTCCTTATGAAGCTTTTAATGCTGCCACATTAAAACTCCAGCCATGAAAAATTACGCTGCTTTTCATTGAAAACAGACAGATATCGCAGTTACACCATGCGCAGCCATTTCTTTTTATTCGTTCACTCATTTTGTAAAACTGCAATACGAACAAACAGAACAACAGGTCCCGCTCCTTGCAAAGCGTGAACGCTTCCAAGTTTCATTGTATTTGTAACAAGAAAAGAGAAGCGGCAGTTTTGTATTAGAAGTGTTGCCTCAGCCGAGCACGTCCGAGTACTGACCCGATAAGTAGACCTTTCGTTCTTTTGTTTTTGCATTTTAGCTCCTCATAAGAACGCAGAACGCAAATTTTTAATGATAACCACCGTCGTAGCATTAGTCCTTTGAAAGAGTCGACGAAGGAGAATAAAAGGGAATGACTCAGTCTTCGGAACACCTGTGCGAGCTCGGCCCTGACGTGACGAATTTTACAGCGGGCATAAGGCGCGAGCATATCGTACACCGAAAAGGCCAGCATTCATACGTGGCACGCAAAGCAATATGAAACTTTCCTCTCGCAGTGAACGGCCAAGCTCACTGTTACGTATTGCATCAAACTTGAAAACAGCTAATGTGAGGATCAATCGCCTAAAGAAAAGTTGCTTATTTGAAAAGAACATAACACTCACTCGCTGCTGGAAGAAAATCGCTGGTTGCATGGTAATAAGGTGATCGTTTCCATGCCGCGTGTAGCTGCGCGAATGCGCATCTACATCTCAGCATCCTTTGCGCGCAGTGCACCGCCTATTGTGTTCCACGACAACAGAAAGCAAGTAAAAAGGAATCTACGCCTTACCAACACCTGTCCTCATACGCATGTTACTAAGCAAAGATATACTACCTACCCTCTTCTTTCGCTTTCTTCTTTTGTTGTGTTTTCGCTTACTCCAATCACGGCGCCGCGACTGAAGAAGCAAAGTTTTTGTTTGGTTATGTTCGGAGCCTTTCAAAAGTTGCCAGGCCAGCGCTCCTTGCCTTCTAAGGATTCCGTGAGCCCGAATAACGGGAGACTAATCTCTCCCGGTCGGTCTGCAGCTCGCCATAGCTACTTTGCCGGGTAGACGGGGAACTTCTCGAAGCATCCTTCCCGAAGCACCGCGAAAAACACGCGCAGGCTTGAAGTAAAGGGCACAATTAAGCGCTTTAAATAAATAAACCTCACAAAAAAATGGAAAAATACTGAACACGTTTTAACCTCTCAGTTATCTCCGAAGTTCAACGACAGCTAGGTTCCACTTCTAAAGGGCACTTCGACTACGTAAAGCGGGGAATTTATGCTAGAAGTTCAGATTGAAAACGACCTCCCCGTCTCTGTGCGTGCGTCTTTATAGAATGTGCGAAATAGCGAGATAAAATACCGACTATCAAGGAGTAGGTAGGAAGTGTTGAATAGGACGTGCTAAAGAGAACAATTTTTTGAAGGACCGAGAAATGCACGGTTGCGGTATCGCCGAAATAACGCGAGCTCAACGTTTTGTGACGTCAGCCATCCTTCAGTGTTAGTTTAGAAGTCAACTCTAGTGTGCGGGCGTGTTTTTTTCGGACCCGTTTCTCATGCTACCCCCCCCCCCCCCCTCCCCCCTTAGATTCATGCATACAAGCCCGTTTCAATGCTGTTTCTGTTCTTGGGTCTTCAATTTAAACTCAGGCAGGCCGACATTTTAAAGGGGACGATACGGACAAGCTTCTGACGTCCAGGACTATCGTAAGAGCCTGAAGCGAAATGCCACCGCTAGATACGTATCATGTACACTAATAACCTTTTCCGGCGTTATCAATGCCGAAAAGAAGACAAGAAACAAAGGCACCATCACGTTTCGCCCAGCCTGCCGGCACAGTTTCATTATTTACGCGTTCACATTTAGCGGCGCCGCGTCGGAGGGCAGCTGCCAGCGGCAAACATGTTTCTGATGCGTCCCTCGGGCTTGACCGGTCGTTGCGAGAGGTCATTTAGCGGCAGACGCGATCCTGTCACACCGAATGCACGAAGGCAATACGCCGGAGAATAACATGACGCGCGAACGTCACACTGCACGCCACAGCTCCTCAATGTTCGGTGCTCTTCTTTGATTATGTTGTTCTCCTGGCCTGTCAAAATTGAAAGAGGCGAAATAAATGTACCGCCTCTATGTACGGCGACACTAGGCGACCGCGTTTTAGCGCACTGGACGACATATCAAAGGGAGAGAGCTAATAGGCGTGATCGCGAAAACAGGCGGCCGCGCTGTTATACACACTTTTTCCTCTTTCTCTTTCGTCAAAACCTATTTTCTAGATATCAGCGCGTTCAGGTGGGTCTCGTATTTTTGTTAAATTCAAACGCAGTTTTGTCGAAATAATGACGAATGGGCACCGAAGAAAAGAGGCTCCGTGGAGAAGCATTTTTATGACCAAGCAGATTTCCTCTAGATGCCTGACCACTTATACTCCGTTCAGGTTAGATTCAGAAATGAAAAACATTTTTGACTACAATGTGCGGACTCAGTGCTTCCTTTTCATTTGCTCGCACCAGTAAAAAACAAAACCAGTTTTCCGTACAATACCAGATCTCCCGTGCAATATCAGGAACCCCGTGCAATATCAGCGGATCTCCACAAAACAGCGGATCTCGGTAAAATAACAGCTCACTATACAAGAACAGTTTTTTATAGAATTAGCAATTAACATCAACAGTTTCCGGTTGCTTGCTGTATCTCCAATGCTTGCGCTCCAGATGAGCCATAAAATTAGAAAGTGACAAAGCAGGCAACGCATTTGCGCGAGAATGAAAGTAGGCCAACTGGCTGCAGACAGCTGCTTCTCAATCGGAAGCGTGTCGTGAGTAAACAAAAGCAGTAGCAGCAGTTCGGTAGCTGGGAGCCGTTAATTCTTTCTCGCATTAAACGTCTCCCCTCTTCTTTTTCTGGCTTTGTTAGGCCGTACGGAGTTAAACAAAGCTCCCTTCTCCTTTCACGTATTGCGCAACTGAAGCGAGGGCCGAGTGGCGGGAAAACTGAAGCTTTGGAAACTCGAGCATGACGACAGCCTCGCGCGACAGCTGATGCACGATCGCGCTCGTCACGGCTAAAGGACCCAGATGGTTCCATATGCGCTGCTGCGAACTCTCAAGAGAACAAGACCAAGAGAATCTGTCTAGGCGGTTCCTGCAAAGCCTACCTAAACATCTCACAAAATCGCATCCTAGTTGGAATTAAGAAGGTTTCAACTGCTTGCGTGGATGCAGGTAGTTGTAGGTATCGATCTCACAAACAATGAAGCAAAAACGGTGCGCGACTCGAGTCCAAACCTTGGCTTTGATGCTGTCCACGAAAGCGGACGCCCTGCTTGTGGAAGCGTCTCTCGAGGGTCCATCGCCGTGCTCCGAAGAGTGAACGGACACGCTGTCCGCATCCCTGGACTCCGGGGACAGTGGTGGTCGCGCTTCATCGCTGTCGCTGCTCGCCGCCGCGTCTTCCGCCGACTCCATCGTTCACCACACACGCTTCCAACCTGGCCAGCGACACCTCACGCAGCGACAACTCCTTCGCAGAAACCGCGTTCCAGATCGTCTTCGTTGTTTTCGAACAGGTCGTGTTGAACACACACACACTCGCGCGCACGCTCTCACGCGATCTCGTGCGTTCTCACTCCTTTCGTGTCGAAATGCGGCGGGTAAGAACAGCACAAGTACCGCTGCAGACGAAACAAAACGCGCAAGAACAACTCAGGCGCGGCGACGGCAGCAGCCGGCGGCGCGCAGGGCGGCATCAACAAGGGCCGCGTAGTACACGCTCGGCTGGCTCGGCGCCGAAGGCGGGCCTGCTGCACGGCTATCGCGCGGCGCGCGCCTGGCTTCTCTCGCGCATGCGCCGTACTACCGGTTCTGGCGCGGAATCATCAGCTGTTGCGTTTTTGTATTCGTTGCTCTTTTCCGAAACGACAGCGGCCGCCGCCAGACGCACGTGCGCGTCGTTGCTGCGACGGCTTCGTCGGCGGAACCCGTCTTGCGGCGAGCGGAAGGCGTGCCCTTCTCGTAACGGATGGAACGTTGCGGCGAGGTCAGGTGGCCACCGGTGCTCGGACTTCTTTCACTTTCGAGGGCGGGACAAGGGCGCGACCAGAATGGGACGACGAAAAAGAGAGAGAAAACGCGCGTGCAGGTGTGTAGTACATAATACATACAAGAAAGAGGACTCCGTTAACGGACGCGCGGCTAAGTGTCCTCGGCACGATACGCTCGCGAGCGAAAAGCGCCGTTGTATCGCCCCGCGTCTAGACTACGACGGAGGACTGACCTTCACTCCGTCCCGTGCGTATTTGAGCGCCGCTCGCTCGCACGAGGTCCGATTTCGCGCCACAGGGGGATATGGGACTGCGTCAGCTCGGTCGCGCAGACGCATAGACTCCGCTGATGAGTGCCTGCGGAGTCTGCAGACTTGTAGGCTGTCGTTTCCTGCGCGAAAGAGTATGTTACAGGAAACGGAGCCGACGGCGTTTCCCGAGTGGCGGTCGTCTAATGGCAACACAAGGCGTTAGGCACGTGCAGCTACTTGCGGTTATGAAAAGAAAGACACTAAACATCAGCGGTTAGACCACATGGAGTGGGCGTGTGTTTGGAAAAATAGAAGACAGACCTTTGGCGCTTCGCCAAGGGCAAGAGTTACGCCGCGCTATTCGGAAAAAGTTACTCTATTGCATGAGCGCAAAGTACTTGAAGGCTTGAAAGCAGAATACCCTGAAGATGTTCATAGTTCTACTCCTAGCATACTAAGAAAGCATCCCTTCCGGTTTTTACGCATAGGGACCATCCGAGGACCATCTGAGCTGGAAGGTTTCTCGACCTCTTCGTCTCTTTCCATAAGAACTGAACTCGTTCTGGTAGTTAAATTCAGTCGTCTTGGTGCCGCACCACGGCGGCATATCCAGCTTCGGGATGAACCCACGAATGTACAGGGACTGGTACTGAAAGTCGGTGCTGTCGCGTATGACCAACGCGCGACGGCGATTAAAACATAAAAGTGCTATAACAAAGAACCAGAGGTACAGCGTGTTAGAACGTTGTCGCGGAATACATACTTTGTAACAAGGTTTTTTTTTTTTTTTTCTCGTGGTTACGATGGATTTTCTAGAGTTACCATCAAATCCACTGTCCAAACGGAGAATCAGTGTCTTACGTCTCTGCCATTGCCACCGACATTTCCGCTCAGAGGCGGTACAGCGGCCGCTGAACTATTCCATTGTCCCACTTAGTTGGTCTACTGAAGATGTGGAAAGCTCTACTCGCTAACACAGAAATCTGCGTTCACTTCGACGTGCTGTGATTATAGTAACAGTGTTAGTAGCATGTAAATGGTCGGCACCTCTTAGTTCCTTTAACATATGTACCGCAGAATGTTAGCTGTCACCTGCCGACTGATGCATTCGCTCCACAAAAGTGAAGAAAAGGTGCATGCGATGCAAAGTTGCCCAAATAGCTTGCACTACAGAACAGAAACAAGCTAATCTTAATCCCCATGAAAGAACAGGTCACACTAAGCCCTTTAATTACCATGTTAAAATTACTGTCAGGCGAACTCCCTGAGATGGTCGTCATGCCAGCGAACTATCCCCCTAATTCAGTCCGGGACAACTGGGTCCCACTCTGTAAATAATTTTTCATTTGCAACTTTTCTGACAGAACAAAAATTAATTTGAATGGGGTCGATACTGTGTGTTGGAGTGAAGATCTAATTACTCCAGGCCACTAGGAGGACGACAAGCAGGGAAACTGAGGAAATGTGAGGCTTACTCGCATTCATTACCAAGAACGAAAGCTAAAGACGCATGCAGACGTTGAAAAGTTTCGTCGAAAATTTTCGTATGCGATGATCACAAAGCGCACGAGCGCGGTCAGAGCCCTAACCTGTCTTCGAACTTACTTCTGCGCTAGGGAAATGTCACAAAAATTTACAATATAGTGCGCGACTTGCATGCGATGATTACAAAGCGCACGCGCGGTGTTACTGTACACAGTGTTACTGAGCAATAGTCTGCTAACACGTGACGAACGTATTGCTCCAGTCTTCAGAGGCGCGGTTTATTTTTAATCGGCGGTTATTTTCTCGACAACGGCAGCACCCGTAAAAATCGTGCATGCTGATGAGATGAAAAAAAATAGTCAAGACGCTTGCCGCTCTGTAACACGAGATTTCGTGACAGCTGTCAAGGTGTTACAATATGTTGCGGCATAAGATACGATAACCACTTTTAGGCGAAAGCCTTGAATGGCGCATACCGTCGGCCAAAATTCTGTCACACCATAGCTGTCAATCCAACTGATGACATCATCGGTGGTTCCTACCGCTCATGCGCTTGGCGCCTGACAACTTCGAGCCACACATGTTGGAATTCAGCGAAAATACACCGGCAGAATGATTCAGCCAAATGCATCTGTACAATGATAAGAACCGGCAACGGAAGCGTAGTCTTTCATTCGCAAACAGCATGCAATCAGCAACAGAGGCAGTCAAATCGGCGTGGGAAAGGCTTTCGCCTCGCGCACTTTAGATGGTCAAAGTGCCCCCCTAATTTTTTATGTTGTTCTAGAGCGCTCTTTTTAGTTTTCCACATATACTCGTTTTTCGCCGCTGTAGGCGCGCAGCTAGCGGCTGCCGCAGATGAACCGTGCTACATTCCTCCGCTCTCCCTGTACTCTCCCTCCTACTTCCTCAATAACCACCCTCGCCTATGCCTTCGTACGCTGACGTCATACCCTCATCCTTCCACGGCAACCACCATCCCGATGGTTCCGGTGCTAACCAACCACCGGTCACTCATTCCTCCGCTGACGTCATACCCTCATCCTTCCATGGCAACCACCCTCCCGATGGTTCGGGTGGTAACTAACCACCGGTCATTCATTTCTCCGCTGACGTCATACCCTCATCCTTCCACGGTAACCAGCCCCTGATGGTTCCCACCGGCCATTCATTCCTCCGCTGACGTCATACCCTCATCCTTCCATGGCAACCACCCTCCCGATGGTTCCGGTGGTAACTAACCACTGGTCATTCATTCCTCCGCTGACGTCATACCGTCATCCTTCCACGGTAACCAGCCTCCTGATGGTTCCCACCGGTCATTGATTCCTCCGCTGACGCCATACCATCATCCTTCCACGGCAACGACCCTCTGAGTGGTTCCTATATCAACGAACCCACTGGTAACGCCGACATACTACTGCTACTATAACTACTACTACTACTACTACTACTACTACTACTACTACTACTACTACTACTACTACTACTACTACTACTACTACAACGAAGACGACAACGACGACGCGAAACCCAGGAATGGGCGCTCGACAGCTTTTGCTGTAAGAGGTTAACACACCCAGAAGGGCGCTACGAAATCGAGTTAGAGCTTGGGCGCGCACGAAATGTGAAATATTCTATGAAGAGCGAATTTAAATGAACTGCCAGTCGCGCTTTTCTCTGTTTCCGACCGTTATCTGCAGTCCACGTGTTTCTGAAAGTCGGTGCGCAGCTCGTCGAAAAACAAGTCTTCCCCGCAAGAAGTGTATCTAAACTGGCACGGCAGAGGTATGCGCCAAGTGTTTCGGTTCCCAAGGAAAGCGCGGATGTATGCAAATGGCAGCGGTAATACATTCCTCCAGAGGGGAAGCAAAGCCCGGATCGATGGGTGCCCCAGGTGTTCAGTTGCAATGAGTGGGAACGGAACGAACAAGGACTCTATTGCTTTCCGGAGCAGTATAGTAAAAATAGAAAGACAAGCCGCAATCTGCTGCACGAATTAGTGGTGGGAAAAGATGGAGATATGGTGTTGCCAATCGGTTTACATATGCGTAAGTACATTTCAACTTCGCGCTAACGGTCGGTGTTATCGATGTTTCTGTTTTTCAGAACGAGAAGGGCTCACCATGTTAGATTAGAATACTTGTGTTCCGCAGAGCTTGCGGAGAATTCTAGCGTTGTCGCGATATCAGCTGAGTGTAAGCACGATAACGCATACGGTCACCGCCAGGCCTTAAGTCGCAGCAATTGTGGTCCGACAATCGCCGGTTTTGTGGCGCGGTTTCTCACCCAGTAAAAAGAAACAATGAAATTGCTTTCGAGTTCGCCCCACTCGTATTTCCCCGGCTGCAGTGCTTGTGGCGGTGTCCTTATACTTCTAGTGATACACTGCGTCCGCAGTGCAACTCGAAAGGCCGCGAATATTGCCCCTACCTGCTCGTATTTTCTTTCGCACTGAAGTAGAGCTTGTAACAGCAAGTGCAAACCCAAGTTAACCTTTCAGAGACGGCAAAAATCAGCAGCAGCGACTGTATACTTTTTCCAACTGTCGACGTATATCGCGGGGACGGCGTACGGGTGGTTTATTCCCCCGATTCTTTCCAGTTCTACCGCCAGGTGCCTCCCCCAGTCCGATATCAAAAATGGCGGCGCCCTTCTACCGTTTTATAAAAACGTACCTAAGAGCTCCTAATTTCTGTGCATCGCCCAAATGGCATGCGTGGACTCGTAGAGAGAGGGAGTGCGTGTGCGCGCGCGCGCGTGCGTGTGTGTGTGTGTGTGTGTGCGTGCGTGCGTGCGCGTGAGTGCGTGTGTGTAAATGAAAGCTTAATCATAGGGACTTATATTCTTCCTGGTGCTGCGTTCGCGCCCTGTTCAACAGTCGCAATTGGTTATTTATTTATTTATTTATTTATTTATTTTTGTTTTATTTGTAACACTGCTAACCCCTTAGGGGGTTGTTGCAGGGTAGAAAATACAATGACAATGTAATAAATTTACAATACACAAGTTTCCAAGCAAAGCAATAAGGAGCGTAATGCAGAAAGAAGCTGTACAAGCCAAAAGTATAGAAAAACAGAAGGGTTACGCATGAACCAGAGATAAAAATTTTTCACTATCGTTTTGCTGGATCATATCACCATCTAGTTTGTTCCAATCAACTACTGTTACATTCGAAGTCTTTGTACTCCTTTTTTTTCTTCTTTTTCCTCTTCCCATCAATGAAAGAAGGAGCAGCTGGCTGAAACTCAAGGAGGCCGGGACCTCCTGCGCACATATAGATAAGAAAGGCGAAACAATAAAGCGTCTCTGTTCTTTCATCCGTGTTATGAGTTTGTGGGCATAAAACAAAAGCCATACGTATTTACTCGGGACGTAGACCAACACGGCAGTCTCACACGCAGCCTTACCCTTCAACCGGTCGTGATCGAAAGAACGTGTTCATAACAGCGAATAATTAAGTGAATGAGTGAGTGAAGCATGACAGTAGAGAATGAGTGAAGAGAGTGAGTCGAGTCACTGAGTGAGTGAAGCGCGAGATTAGGGTGTGAGTGAGAGAAGTGAGTGAGCAGTGAATTAATTATGAGCATAGAGTGAGTGAGAGAAGCGAGTGAGTAGATTTAGTGAGTGAATATATAGTGAGTGAAGCGAGTGGGCAGAGAGCGAGTGAGTGAGTGAGTGAGTGTCAATGAGACCCGGACAGAGCCCCAAGCTAGACGGAAAGCTTAGAAAAGCTTTTGCTGTACGCTGCACAGCACGCCAGCATAATACAAAGCAATGCGCCGCACGAACAAAAAGCAGAGCGGAAACAAACGACGCATGTACAAGGAATATTTCCACGTAGTTTTAAAACAACGCGAGGAAAAAAATAGAAACACGGGGTCGTATCGTAGCGAGCGCAACGAATGTAAATCTCCGACCCTCACTCAAGAGCTGCTCAACTCCGCTGCGCCCAAACATCGCTTTCGAACGGACTGCCAGACTCAAGAAATCGTGAGACGGTGCTGAAACGGTCGCCGGGCTTCTTTCCATCCCCCTCTGCACGTCTTCAAGTAAACAGCTCGGAAGTAAGGACGAAAAGAAATGCGCACTCTCTTTCATCGTGCACTGCTGCTTACGTCGACAGTTTCGTCATCTTGATCGTGATCGACGACATCCAGAGCAAAGTGAAATGCGCCCATAAAACTTTCTCGGTTCAGAAAGGCGCGGATACGAGTACTGTAGTTGCTGCCAGCAGCAGACCCAAGCGATCTGTCGTTACGTGTCGGCGCTAGAAGAGGAGACGAGGGCGCTTTGTATCTGCGAAGCCTTTCGGGCGATGCACTGCACCGCCGATCGATGCGGCCCTTTATGCCCAGCGAGTTCTGGAGAGCTCCATGTTTTATGCACTACTGCTGTCTGCACTGTATAGAACTAGAGAAGAACCAGGGTGGTATAGCGCCTCAGTTCACCGCGAAAGTTTGGACGGGGAGGTTTGTTTTCATCGCCGTGTCAGACCAAAACAAGAACCCTAGTCGAAACGCCCACGCCGCTGACTAAAGCCCAACCACATTCACTTTTTTTTCTTTTTGCACTTCTTACAAGTCCCGCTGACTTCCCGTTCCATAAGCTCGTCTCCTGTCCGTCTCCAAAGGGCCTCCACTTCCGTCCCTCTTTGGTCGACATGTTCTGTGTGGAAGCCTTCTTGAAATCAACCGTACAATCCAACACGCACATGCCAGCAGCGCACGAGTGCTGATCATTTACAGGGTGCCACACATAAGACTTTACACGATTTTTAAAAACAGGCTTTTCGAGTTGGAAGAGCTCTTTTTGCGGCATATTTTACCGTTGGGCTCCTTAATTATTGAGAGGAGTGCAGCCCACGCTATTTAATAGCCCTATCAGGGTTTAGAATTTTGAAAACGCGGTTGCCCTCGGTGGTGTGGCCCAACAAATTTTGGATATTTCGACGAGTTACGTGCACTGAAGAGTTTGCTTCGCCTGCAAGCTTTTCGAAAGCGCATATATTTTGGCGCGATGAAACCGCAATTCGTTGGGCCACAGAGCCGAGGGTAAACGTGTATTTGAAATTCTAAGCACTGATATGGATATTACTCATATGCTTGGCTACACGCCTCTCAATAATTAAGAAACCTAACAGTAAAAGTTAAAAAGTTAACTATTCAATATTAGTTAACAAGCCTGTTAGTTAGCACGTCTTATCTGTATTCACATACACTTCACCGCTGACAATACTCTGCCGAAAAAAAGCGCTCTTCTAACTGAAAAAGCCTATTTTAAAGAATTGTGTAAAACCTTAGGTGATACACCCTGTATATTATCCCGCCCTGTGGACTTCAGGTGAAAACACCGTACTCCGACCGTTCACAGGACTTTCGGAGCGCTGTGCGGAAACAGCTGGTTTAAAATTAGAACGGTTCGGTTTACCCAGACGATAGCCAAACATTAGGGCTGATGTTGGCATAAGCCCGGCCGAAAGCATACCAGGCGTGTTTCGCAAAACGTATCGCCTGCCTATGGCTATTGATTACCTGAAACTGAATGAACAAAATATTTAGATGGAGTTGAATAAGGCAAAGCAGAACGGTGGGTCTAAAAATGAAAACGCGGGCATCCAAAGTAACATTCAAGTGTCCGAAGGGAACATCATTGTACGATTGGTAGCGAGACGCTGATAACTCAATAGGACTGCATAGGGCAGGTAGTGACGTCAGTTCTGTGTAACGAGACTGAAATAACTAGAAGAATAAGAATGGGGTGGAGCGCATTTGGCAGGTACTCTCATATAATAAATCGCAGATTACCAGTATCGCTCAAGAGAAATATATATATAACAGCTGTATGTTACCGGTACTGACCTATGGGGCAGAAAGGTGGAGGCTAACGAAAACGGTTCAATGTAAATTGAGGACAACTCAGCGAGCTATGGAAAGAAAAATGATAGGTGTAAAGTTAAGAGATCGGAGGAGGGCGGAGTGAGTGAGGGAAGAAACGCGGGTTAATGACATCCTAGTCGAAATCAAGAGGAAGAAGTGGGCTCGGGCAGGGCATGTAATGCGAAGGCAAGATAATCGATGATCACTAAAAATAATGGACTGGATTCCAAGAGAAGGCAAGCGTAGCAAGGGGCGGCAGAAGGTTCGATGGGTGGATGAGGTTAAGAAATTTGCGGGGATAAGGTGGCCGTGGCAGGCACAGGACAGAGTTAATTGCAAGAGATATCGGACAGGCCTTTGTCTTTCAGTGGGTGTCATCAGGCTAATTATGATGATGTGCGCGCTTGTATTTCATCATCATCATCACGCACCATGATGATGCGTGGTCGCCATCGGCGAGCCCGTCTTGCGCAGCCTGTGGCGGCTGAGGAGTCCTAGTTAGCTTGGTTTTAAAATTTGTACCGCTGGCAGAAACACGTAGCCACGCTTCTCTGGCGAGAGAACAAATATTTTTGAATAAAGTACAACCAACAAAGTTTCCATCACACGGTACTCTCGAATACGTTGCGTTCCTGTGCGCCTGTGCGCCTGATCGGGACAGTCGCGTTGGACTCCAGCTATCGCCAGTAGCCGAACTTTTAACAGTCGCATATGAGAGCTGGTTTTACTACGGTGTTCCGTTTCCCTACGAAAACTCTAACATATCCTGCTCTCTTTCCCTTTCTTCTTCTCGAATGTTTTTTCTATTATCATTTAACTTCTTTTTTTTCTTTCACCCCATCCTTGATGAGTTCACAACTCACGGACAATGCCCTTTATTTTTTTCAATAATGCCTTTTTTCTGGTTCTTTCCTGTATAATCCAAGTACTTTTCTCCTTGAAGGCGGGCCTCATCTCCCGTCTGGTGGTGATTATCGCTGTGCTTCTTCCGTGCTTCGTTTCTTTTCTCTCATATATTGACCATGACCGCAATGAAGGCCCTCACAAGCGAAGCGAGCAGGACCCTCACCCGATTCCTCTTCGTGGCTGTAACGGCAGTTGCGCTGCAGCATTGGGTTTTCGATAGTGCAGGAATTGCCTGACGTTAAACGTTGAAAGGCAGTATTCATTCGAATTTATGTGTTCTTTAGTGGCAACACAAAAGCAGATCGATATGAAGATTAAACTTTATTTTAGTTGAGCGCAGTTTAAAAAAACGCACCAGGAGACAAACTTTTCTGCAATGAGTACCTTAAAGACGTTAAATATCCGTCCGGCCTAAGGATGAGAAGCCCAAAACTAAAAAAAATACGACCGTTTTTCATATTTAGGGCAAATGCGAATTAGGTGCACTAGCACTATTTGACCATTGTTCTGTATTGTTCGTTTTGATTCTGCGATCTTCATCGTGGTTATGCTCCGTTATTCGTGATATTGCATGTGATTAAAGTGGCATATCAAGTGTAATCTGCGTGTTGTGTGTGTTTGAATGGCATGAATGAAGCCCAGCAAATACATGACACAATGTTTATTACAGTCGTTCAATGCATGCCTATCAGCCACGGCTGCCGTTCTGCGGTAATAAAGTCCCTTTATGAGCTTTTCTAAAAAAAGCTAAGTACCGAAAACGTTTGCGGCGCCGCCGACGCACACTATTGGACAGCGCCCACTTCCGGTTGGGAACTAGTTCCGTTCCGCCATGTTATTCCTAAGTCGTCCGGCTGCATAGTTTGACGGCGCTTGCACGCTACGTTTCTTCGTGACGCGAGAAGCGCCCGGACTAACCTCCACTGATCGCAGTCGTGCAGAGCTGCATCTACGTTTTTCCAGATTACTGTAGATGATCCTGACCTGGTTGTCTCGAAGTTTCCTTGCCGGCTTTAAATTGAGCGATGCCGCGAGCGGCCGGCATTTCGTAGTTCGGCTACTGACGAGCACGTCTGTTGCTTACGGCGCCGCCGAGTGATTCAGTTGTTTTTCGGGCGCAAGTCAGCACAAATAAAGAGCTTCGTTTGCAAGTTTTGTTGCTGTCTTCCTGACCGCTGGACTGCCGTCACTACAACGTGACAGTATAGTTGTGCTGGCCACGGACATTCAGTGGAGGTGACTTTATATTTGTCGCTGTTTGCTGGAAGTCACTTTAGTTTATCGGGCTCTTTTTTTGTGTCCGCAGCAGCAGCCGAAATTCCGGGCTGTTGCACCTTCGGGTACTCAACCCAGTCAGGAAAAGGTCTGGCGTTGTTTTCAGTGCCGCTGGCGAAGAACGATATTGTGCGACAGAAAGCGTGGCTCCACAGGATTGGGAGAAAAAATTTCAAGCTGACGAATTCTAGCAAGTTATACGATGTAAGCTCAATTCCTGTTTTCCATGGTTGAGATTCGATGCTCTAGTAGCAAACTTTGGCTGGCGAGTCAGAATTGCTAAAGCTCCCAGCTCGCACTATGCTTGACGATTGTTTGATTACGCGCTGCTGTCCGCCTTTGTCATTTCGTAAACATGCATGTCAGTGCAAGTATGCGCGCGTATTTCAGCCTACGGCCCCACTCCGGCACCTACTGCAGCTGGTCCATTGAGATCAAGTAGCCAAAACCTTTTCGCTCAGTAATGCGCCCTGAAACCGTAACCTCTTGCGAAGTGTTCTGCGGTACGCCCTGCCAATTCTTTAATAGTACCGCGCGACCGTCGACCAGCCGGCTTGTCAGCGCCTGATGACAGCGCTGAGCGGCAAAACGAGCGAGAACCAGTGCATCTGAAACAAATGCGCTTATTCTCGCTTGATTCGCGCTCCGCGCCATGATAAGGCGTTGTCCAGTCGACGCTCGCGCGGTACTATTAAAGATTGGCGGTGTGTACATAACTCGCGCTCCAATTAGATGAATTTACATGTGTTCACACTCGTGCATAGCATGTCTGATTTATTGGAGTGTCTGCTGCACAAGTGCTCTACGTGCCAAAAGTTTGTGACGCGGGCGCAAAGGAATTTTATTGCTGTGCGAAACCAACGGTCAGTCTCAGCATCCAGTGCCCATAATATTCCTTTCATTCTATTCCCACCAAACAAGTAATCCGCCAGGCAGCACCGTAATTATTTCGTGCATACCGGCACCCCGCAGACATCGGCTTCCGTCTGTCCTAGAAATTCATGAAGGGACTTCAGTGTGTTCACCTGCACAGCTAGGTTTTTGTATTTTTCATCTTCATATATATTCCTAATACGACTACCCTTCTTTAAAGCTCCATTTTACTGAAGATCAATTCGAGCCCATAATTCTGAGGAAGCTTAGCATAAAGAAACAAATGCACTGCTGTCCCGTCAATATTCTCTCACCGGCCAGCAAAACTGCCCCGCAAACCGCCACAAACCGCCGTTGGTAGTCTTTGCAATAATATGCTATATATAAAGTTGCACGCGTGTCCGTGTTCTCTCGCGAACTGGCCGCCGCACCACAACTGCAGTTTTGCCGCACTCGCTGTCTCCGACAAAACTGAACGCAAATCACATTCGGAGCGCATTACTGGCACGTTTCCCTTCTTCTCATACCAAGCTCATTTACTACATTTTTCACTGCCCCTTACAGCAAAGCCGCGACTCTGCAAGGTCCGCCGTTCCAGTGCATACAACCGCGCCATCGGAGCGCGTCAGGAAGAACATGGCGGACGACGCGAGCCGCAGGGGAAAGGGCGGTAGGAGAGGAGGGACTTGTCGCTACTTAGCAAAGCTGATCTAGGGACTTTATGCGGTAAGTCCGACGTCGTCGGCGATGTTGTGAGCGTAAAATCAGGTGGCTTACTTGCCACCTAGGTCACGTGACCTTGTGACGTCATCACAACCTTCCAAGGTGTAAACATAAAAGCACAGCTGGGCAGGTCGCCACCTGCCACACGCAGTCTTCAGACAGACAAACATCGCTGAAATCGGCATATAGATATCGCACTAAAACACACTTTAAACTTGGCTTTGTCAGCACCGCAGTGCACCAGTGAGCATCAGCCTCAGCGCCTACAGGCCACCAGAAGTCGATAGACTCTTCAACGCGATAGAGTTAAAGGCCCCGTTCACCAGAAAACGCGGTGTCGGCGTTGTGAGCGAAAAATGACGCGCATGGTTGTGGCAGGTGGTCCTCAGAGAGCAACCTAAGAGGCAGGTGGGCCACACAGGTCACGTGACCTTGCGACGTCATCACAACCTGCCCACCGAATTGTAAGCAAACTACCCATCGTGGCAGGTGGCAGTTAAATTGATCACTGGACACTCGGAAAGAGCAACCTGGACTGCACAAGACCCACCGCTGGGAGCACCTGCCATCGCAGGGCAGTGGTGCATCGCTTAACTGCTGCACCACTGCTCCAGGAGGGGTATCAGGATTCCCAGGGATCTATGAACGTAAAGTACAGAATGAATAATTTTTCATATATCCCCGCCGCGGTGGCTCAATGGTTACGGCGCTCGGCTGCTCCCTTGAAAGACGCGGGTTCGATCCCGGCCGCGGCGGCTGAATTTCGATGATGGCGAAATTCTAGAGGCCCGTGTGCTGTGCGATGTCAGTGCACGTTAAAGAACCCCAGGTGGTCGAAATTTCCGGAGCCCTTCACTACGGCGTCCCTCATAGCCTGATTGCTTTGGGACGTTAAACCCCATAAACCAATTTTGTATATATGGGAATTCACCCATTACGCTATAGCGTCATACCCTTAAGGCGGAGCTTAAGCATACACTCCAATTTTTTATTGCTTGTAGCTGCACCAGGGCACCACAGGTGTCTGCTTCTTGGTAACGGGTCCTCCATTCTCAAGAGCGCTTTTGGTTCGAGGCACCAAAACGCGTATTCATGTTGCCTTAACGCCGTCTGTGCACAGACTCAACGGAAAACCGGACAGCGCTAAATGGCGACTGATGAAGGTGTACACCAACATCATGGAAGAAAGAAAAGAGAATAAACTGCAAATTATAAATTGTGAGACTTAACATCCAGCAGCGACACGTGGGCCATGATGGACGCTGCAGTGTAAGGCTCCGGGTTAAGCCACACCACCTGTTGTTAACTTATTCTAACCAATTTACCAATTAGGAGACACCAGGGCATCATCTTAGCGAAGCCAAACGATGGCGTGTCGTCATGTCCCACGGGCAGGTTCTCGTCATCCTTTTATATGTCCGTTGTTGAGTTCTCTCCGCGTGCCGCCGATGCACGCGTTTAAGCGAGGTTGGTCAACCGAAACTGCCGCTGGGAAGCGATACACTCTCCTGCATGGCAACGGACACTGCTCACTTTAAACTTGTTAGCAACGCCTGGGCAAGACCTAAATCACGTGACTACGGGTACTCTTTTCTCCCAAAGCGCGGTAATGGTTCGGGCTGCTATAATCGGGGACTAACCTCTAGCTTGAGTAGATTTTCACGCAGAATCTCCCGTGAGCTGACGGACAAGTAATACAAGAAACGTTGGCGCGGCGCCGACACCCGGCGCAGCCAATGCGGCGGCGACAGCAGAAAGAGTCGCTTCCTTGTGTTGCAAGAAGGAGTCGCATGACTCTGCCGACAAGCAATTTCGGCTAGGCGCACGCAACAGCGTCGCCAGGCAGTGCCCGCGTGACGCGAACGCTCTGTGTGTGCGACTTCGGATGATATTCGGCCGGGCGGCCCATCCTGGCCGTTTATGCACTGTTTCGCACACGCGATTATTCAGCGACAGGACGGACGCTATGCCTGCGGCGGCTTTGTGTATACAGTGCGCGTTGTGTAAATATTGGCAGTGGTCACTAGCGCGTGGTCACACTTCAAGCATTGCCTGGACACTCACGCCCGAGCGGCGCAAACGTTTTTGTCATTTGTATTTTGCAAGTAGAGTACACAGATCTCGCCAGTCCTTTCTCGCTATCGCTCCACTATGCACTTCTCGCTGTCCTGCCTTTGTCCCTTTTATTTCCGCCGTCCGCAGCTCCGGGGCTTAAGATATCAGACAGCAGTTACCGCGGCCGGCAACATCTATACCTTTTTCTTCCAATAAACTATTACTAACGCACTAGCGCGGGACGGCGCCAGTCGAAAAGCGCACCAGCGGTAAACAAGGTCTCCCCTCTTTTCTGGTCCACGATCGGGCGCTGTTATCTTTTACTTCCTCCACGTCAAACCTATCACTGCGACTCTGTCGCTCCCACTAGATTCCACAAGAGTTTGGTGGGACTTCTGCAACCCTAACACGCTTATTTTCGTTTTCTCTCGGCCAAGCGCAGTTACGCGCGAGGTCTCAAGATGTCGCTAGCCACCACCGCAGGTTGCCTCAGCCGCCTCTCTCCAGTGGTCGCGCATAGTTCTTCCACGGCCGCTAGATGCAAAGCGCAAAGCGAGGTGCGGCCCGCCACGTCGCACAGAAACGGCGTCTTGGGCCTAGTTCTCCGTGCGCCCGCCGCGGCGCCACTGCTCGGGGACAACTGCTCGCAGGGAAACGCCGCGACAGCTGCGTCGGTACGCCCGTTGCTCACTCCTTGAGGCGTAAACAGTGCGCTTTCTAGTTGCTCATTAAAGACTGCATTTTTAAGTAGTCATTGAAAACGCCGATTATGTCACAATCACCGCAGCAGGTAGGAAGTGTATGTCTGAACGCTGTCCATAACGGCCGCCTATACGATGCACGACCGGGCGAGCGGCTGTACCTCAGGATGTCGCATTAATGCGCCTGAAGCTTTCGATCTACTTTTAAGGCGTAATTCTATGGCTCATGACTCGCCAGCGTGTCCGTCCGTCCATGCGTCCGCGGCAGCTGTCAATAACGGTTACTTGAAAAGTCAGTAATGATAGTTAATGATGTAGTAGTAGATGTACGAGCAGTAATGATGATTAGTTAATGATACCCACTAAACGCGCACACTGCGCAATCCTCGGGTGGTTTAACAACGGCGCATGTGCACTGACGTCAAAAGTTTGCACAATGGTCGTATCAGCCAGAGCTCTCTCAGGTGCTCTCTGAACGTTGATCGAGGAAGGATGCAGCCCGCGCGCGCTCCAATGTCGCCCGCTACGAAACGCGCTCGCGATGCCGTACGGAAGCGTTCAAGAGTCGCCAAACGATCTTCAATAGTCGCCAAGCAGAGGGCAGCGACAGAGGCGGTTAAAGATTTCGCCTCTTCGCGCTTTAGATCGTCAAAGTGATCCCTGATTTTTATTCCCTTCTCGCTACCCCATGCAGACGGTGAATGAGACGGACACGCACAGCTGGTCACACGCAGTAAATTTCCGCTTCGTGTCACGTCGAATTTTGGCTCTTATATACACAAGTTATTGCAATTTATGAAAAAGAAAAAAAAACTATCATTATAGCTGAAGTTGTGGAACTTCATAAGCCCACCTGCAGCCGAGAAAACCACAAAGTACTTGGCATTTTTATTGCATGGTCATACAAGAAAGGAAGGAACCATTCACAGACGAAGAACCTTCCTTGACCTTACTTTTTGTAGTCATTCTCTGTAAAATGCAAGGAACATGCCAGAGACCTGTCGCTTGGCACCCACTTGCTTCCTTTCCCTGACAGTCCTTGGCAAGCGATATTTTCAGCCACGCTTCTCGACGCTGTAGTTCAGAGGGAAACTCATATGATATCCCAAAGAGTGCACGGCAGACACGAGGCAAACATTCATTCACGCGCACACGAAAAGTTCAAATCCAGCACCGCAGACGCGAGGCAAACTTGCTCACTCACGCGCACAGCAGAAAATCCAAAGAAAGCACTGCAGACATGAGGAACGTGAGTAGTAGTAGTAGTGGTTTTTATTTTGCATTGAATATGGAAGGCAAACGTGGTTTTACACGAGGCAAACGCGCTCGAACACGACGAAGCAAGGAGCGCTTCGGGAGTCCACTCCCGGGACCTGTCCCCGAACAGTGGCGCCCCCACCGAAAACAGCGGCCGCGACTGTAAACTCCGCCAGGACATGCTCACCCATTGTCGGCGGCGCGACGTGGCTGGCCGCACCTCGCTTTGCGCTTTGCATCGAGCGGCCGTGGTTCTTCCTTCATCGTGATGTTACCAGGTGATTATGCTGCGTTAAAACTTTTTGATCTATCTATTCCGCCAGGATGTCATGCACGCAGCCACGGCAATAACAGCGGCGTCCTCCAGTGAGGCACGGCAGACGCCGGACGGAGAGCGGCTATACCGATGCCCACCTGTTGTTCGACGTCGTCACGGGCCGATGCCGGCAGCAGCGTGACCGTGAGCACAATGTAGCCGAGGTCCTTGGCGTTCGCGTCTTCCGCCTTGCCGGACTCGGTCAGGTTGAGCAGGATGTCCGTCGGCCTGCAGCACACAAGGCGAACAGAGGGCACAGTTTTCTGCTCACCTCGATTTCTCTCTTTTTATATCACGGTGGCACGAGGATGTAGCGGGTTAAACAACCGAATAATGTTTACGAGCAGGGTGCCAGAATTAAGTGCTAGAAAAATGAAACTTCGTAACAACGAAACGGTTTATAACGAAATAGTGGATATAACGAAGGAATGGCGATTCCCCTTGGAAGCTCGGTCAACGTGGGCTACAGCGAAGTTACGCCTATAACGAAGTAATCGACATGTCTTTTCAGTTACGTTACAACGAGGTTCAACCGACGGGCATCAACAGCTCACTCGAAGTTGGTGCGTACACCAATGCCTTCTCGATTTCAACGCTGGCTAGACCAGCCGGTTTAAGCAAATCAAAACGGTGTAGTTTTTTCCATCTGCTAAGTGAATTGTGACAGTGTCTAACCAAGTCAGTCTGAGTAAGACGTTTCGTTTTGAGCCTAAAACTGAGGAATCGCAGCGCCACGCTTTCGACACGAATGCGCCGAGCACCGATTCAGACGTCCGAAAGACATCCAATACTCCCGACGTTTGTTCATCCAATAAATGGCTTCTGTACCCGTCTTTCCCACTTCACATAGTACGCACTGAACGCATGTGTGAAAACTCAATGATCTGCGCTAGCCCAAAAGTGTATCAGCCATTACTATCACAGGTTTGCAGTGATGAGCGTCATTAGACGATTACCACCGGCCCAGTCAAAAATCACACTATGATTCTCACTATCCTGCATTTTTCACGCCTTGATGCTCACGTACTATCGGGGACAAAAGGGGTATACTCCACGCGGCGGGAGCCGGAGCAACGGAAAACGGTGTTGCAACGCCATCTACAGGCGGCATCTGGGATCGAGACAGCGAATGCGTGACCTTTATTATCAGCGGGCATGTCGCTTGGCTCGTGCCAATGTTTCGTGCTTTAGCTCACCAAAATGCCGCAGTTTTCCGTCGCTCCGGCTCCCCCTGCGTGGAGTGTACCACTTTTGTCCCCGTTAGGACATTTACTGCGGCTGGAATTTTTGGTTTATGCAGGCTTTTCCATCTCATGTATGATAGTTTCGAGAGGTCCTCCTATATCGTCTCCATAACATCGTCCGCTCCCTTTTAATCAGATCATTATTAGTCATCATTATTAACGCAAGGAAAGCAGTAATCGATTCCCATACCGACGCCATTCGTTCGAACCAAAGTGGGCTCCGCCACAGGATCGTGCCTCCCGACTGGCGAACCGGTCCGCTCGCGAGATAACCGGCGCGGCATCATTAGCGACCGAGCACCCAGAACGCGCGGCGTGTGCGAGCGCGGAACGGGGCAATTCTTCTTCCCGATGCCCATTTTGCGTCCAGGCGGCAGCGTGCAAGATGCGTTATCAACAAACCTGTCAGGCAGCGACAACAATGGCGATCAGGACGTCTCATACGTGCCGGCAGAAAATAGGAATGGTTGTCCCCGCGGGTGAGGATAACAAATATATGCGGCTCGTTCTCTCTTGTTCCATTCCTACTCGCAGCATGGGGTTCAAGTCTGGTGCTACTCGCGATGTATACTATCGCGATGGAAAGAAACGCGAGCAGCGTAAAGCGTGGCCTTCCGCACAATCAGCACAGCCTAGCGGCGGCCCGCTACTATGAGGGTCCGTGACCAACCGCGATGTGCCTTGGCTGTCGCTAGGCGAATCGGCGCTTTCAGTCGGCGACGTCGTAACGATAGAATCTAGTTCCGAGCGGAGCTATCGCACGGCGTCTGTGTTCCGAGTGCCAGGCTAGACTGGCGGATGATAATCTTTCCTTGTCGTTAGGCCATCATGAGGATCAGGTAACAGCAGATTTGTTGAAGGACGAAGGAGAGATTGCGCCAGAAAGACTAGCCACCCCGTATACGCAATGCCTTGGGACCGCGAGCGTACCAATAGACTTGAAGAACGCTAACATCATCTTAATTCGTAAGAAAGGAGACGTCAAGGACTTAAAGAACTACAGACCGATTAGCTTACAGTCCGTTGCCTGCAAGGTATTTACTAAGGTAATCGCTAATAGGGTCAGGACAACCTTAGGCTTCAATCAACCAAATGATCAGGCTGGCTTTCGTAAAGGATACTCGACAATAAACCATACTCACGCCATCAATCAGGTGATAGAGAAATGCGCGGAATATAACCAACCCCTATATACAGCCTTCATTGATTACGAGAAAGCGTTAGACTCAGCAGAAACCTCAGCTGCATTGCAGGCATTACGGAATCAGGGTGTAGAAGAGTGTTGTGTGAAAATATTGGAAGATATTTACAATGACCGCACAGCTACTATAGCTCTCCATAAAGTCAGCAATAAAATTCCAATAAGGAAAGGTGTCAGGCAGGGAGACACGATCTCGCCTATGCTATTCACCGCCTGTTTACAGGAGGTATTCCAGGGCCTGAATTGGGAACAGTTGGGGATAAGAGTTAATGGAGAATACCTAAGTAATTTGCGATTCGCTGATGACATTGCCTTGCTAAGTCACTTAGGACATGAGCTGCAAAGCATGATCGATGAATTAGACAGACAAAGCAGAACGGTGGGGCTAAAAATTAACATGCAGAAAACCAAAGTAATGTTCAACAGCCTAGCAAGGTAACAGCAGTTCGCAGTTGGTAGCCAGGTGCTGGAAGTAGTAGGAGAATATGTCTACTTAGGGCAAGTAGTGACAGCTGATCCGGATCATGAGAGGGAAATAACTAGAAGAATAAGAATGGGGTGGAGCGCATACGGCAGGTTATCTCAGATCATGAATGTCAGTTTACCAATATCCCTCAAGAGAAAATTATACAACAGCTGTATCTTATCGGTACTCACTTAGGGGCAGAAACGTGGAGGCTAACAAAGAGGGTTCAGCTTAAGTTAAGGACAACGGAGCGATCTATGGAAAGAAAAATGATAGTTGTAACGTTAAGAAATCGGAAGAGGGCGGAGTGGGTGAGATAACAAACGCGCGTTAATGATATCCTAGTTTACATCAAGAGGAAGAAGTGGGCTTGGGCAGGGTATGTAATGCGAAGGCAAGATAACCGCTGGTCTTTAAGGGTAACGGAGTGGATTCCAAGAAAAGGCACGCATAGCAGGGGGCGGCAGAAAGTTAGGTGGGCGGATGAGATTAAGAAATTTGCGGGAATACGGTGGCTGCAACTGGCGAAGGACAGGTTTAATTGGAGAGACATGTGAGAGGCCTTTGCCCTGCAGTGTGCGTATTGAGGGTGATGATGATGACGGAACGTAAATATAATGAATTTCAATTCACTAACGAAGTAAGCCCCTTCTTGAACGCGTTCGCGAAATGTAGCGCTCGTTTATCTGCGAGAGCTTTTTTCCCACAAGCAAGCTGTTTGGTTCTTGACCCGCGGATGATAAATTGGAGTTCCCTACCATCGATTCGTTTAATTTGCGGAACGTTCCCCCGCCCCCCTTATTTATTTTGTAATGTGGAAACTCGCACAGTTAGTGTGGGCGGCCACAGTCCTTGCCCCAGCAGTGCTGCTCAGTAGACCGGCGTTCGCAAGATGATGATGATGATGTCCTCGGGCTGAATGGCACATACCCACGGCGGGGGATTGGCCAGGGTGCATAGCGGAGCGCACACGAGCTTCGTCAGCTTCGTCTTCTATCTTCTTCCTCTCCTTCGGCAGCGCTATCCGCTGAGGCAGCAAACCCCAACTCTCTGTCTTACAATTTATTTTTTCTCTTGCCAGTTTTTTCCGAACACTGCCGCTGTGCGCAGTTTGATCACTGCGCTAAAAATGAACGTTGAGAGCTGCGTTAAACGTTTGCCGTGCGTTTTCGAACGTAGCAGCCCCTCCTGTCAAAAAGGAACGCGGCGAAATGTAAAGGCCGGTAGTCTCAAGTATATTATCGATCGCGCGTACCGCAGACCGCTCTATACACGTGCGCAAACGGCCGTTCCGATTAAATGCTGTTAGTTTTGCAGGAACCGTTTTTGGCTGCACGCGAAAAATTTAAATCGTTGTTTGCCCGGTAAACACCGAATCCAGAAAATACAAAAGATGGCAGCGGGCTGCGCGCGGGGAGCCCACGGGGAAAAACTGTTTGCGACCATTCGAGCGATCGTACGAAAATTCTTTTAGCTTCGAAATTCTTTGGAAACGCGACAGCTAATTTCGCAGATGCGCTGTAATGGTGTTGCTGAGGTTTTCGTGAGTATGTCGAGGAAAATTGAACGAATTCTTTTGCTATCTTCTGCGTAAGGGGCTCCTGAAAAACCGTTTTCCGGAGCCCTCGACATTGGCGCCTCTTTCTTCTTCCACTCCTTCCTTCGTCCCTTGCCTTACAGCGTGGTTTAGGTGGCAAGTAAGGTGTCTACCGAAAGTGAGATGGTTACTGCACCTTTTTTTAACGTTCCAAAAAGGAATGGGTATAGTACTGGCAGGTCTCAAGTGGCAGATCTGTGGAGGCTAACACAGAGGGTTTAGCTTTAGTTAAGGACAATGCAGCGAGCTATGGAAAGAAAAATGCGAGGTGTAACGTTAAGAGACCGGACGCAGACAGTGTGGGTGAGGGAACAAACGCGTGTTAATGACATCCAAGTCGAAATCAAGAGGAAGACATGGGCTTTGGCAGGGCATGTAATGCGAAAGCAAGATAACCGCTGGTCCTTAAGGGTAACGCAGCAGGTGCCAAGAGAAAGCAAGCGTAGCAGGGGGCGGCATAAAGTTAGGTGGGCGGATGAGATTAAGAAGTTTTGCGGGGACACGGTGGCCGCAACTGGCGAAGGAGAGGGTTAATTGGAGGGACATGGGAGAGGTATTTGTCCTGCAGTGGGCGTATTGAGGGTGATGATAATGGCGACGACGATGATGAAGATAATAATGAACAAATGTAGAAAAGAACTGAAGCGTTAAATGCGAGCCTGATCGTCGCTGCTTTCTAGTCTGCATTGGAAAAAAAAAATCTTCAAGAAATAAAAACCATGATTGGAAGTGGTGCTGCACATGAGCGTGCTATTCTCCTACGGCGTAGGAGCTAAGCCACCGGCTTGAGGATGGCTTTTAGTTTTTCCAGCTTGACAAGAAAATCATGCCGCGAACGTTGGGCATCGACAGGATCGGAGTGATCTCGTTGTACCGCCAGGAAATTCTCCAAAGAAGTATTGTGGAGAATACCCGAAGAGCGCTTTCGACAGTGAGCAGTTTTGAAAGCCTACAAAACAGAAAATAAACTCTCGGACCTTCTTCACGGTTCGCGGACAAGTTTCGTGACCGCGGAAAAAGCGTACTGATCCTTGCAGTTGCCGGAGACAGCCCTTTTTAATAGCCAAACAGATAAAAAAACGAGCTCGGGGTAAGCCTTGACTTTCCAGTGGCTCGACAGCGCCTCCACGAAGCGGGCCTTCAGAGCAGGACAGCCTTTGCTTTCAGATCAACACAAAGCCACCCGTCTACATTTCGGACAATCGCATAAGGATTGCACTGTGGAGGATTGGGCCCAGATGATGTTCATAGGTGAGAGCACCACGAAGGGTCACGATAGACTGAAGGTGAGGCGTCAGTACAATCAATCAGTGATAAACCTTTGCACAGTAATGTTCTATAAATGCGATTCTCTTTTTAAAGATGTGGTCCCGAATTCGTTCGGTTAGTGCTGCTGTTAGTGCTACTGTTAAAATTTAACGAGTATAAACCGACGACGAATGTTACATGAGGGTGCGACCTCCGAGATTTTAAAGAACATAATATATCAAATCAGCGTTTTAAATAAGATTTCTCCGCTATCTCGGCTACTTTTTGGCTGCTGCATACTGTGAATTAACGGCTCGAGGTGCATTCTAAGCGAACGAACAAAAAAACCACGCTACAGTCACAACGCGGTTCCGTTTTAGTGCCAGGTGCCTACCTAGCTAAAAACAAAAAAGTGTTTAGGTACAGCAGCGATTGGACTAAGCGCATTATACAACTTTGAAGCGTGGAAACGCTCTCTTAACTTTTTTTCGACCCCACCTGCTTCAAGCGAACAAGGCTCAGCGGCCGCTGCTTCTGACTGCGTAGGGCGCCATTACAGCCGATGGGTTGGGTCCCCTTATACGACTATATGAGCGGTTCACTGTAGCAGAATACTGTAATGTAAATGGGCCGGTTGTCCTGCCTTATGTTTTGGATGGACCATTCCAGAATGGGCAGCTTTATTATCAGCATGACCTTTCTCCAATTCGCACTACACGTTCCGTGGAAGCCTTGCTGGATAACCTTGCCATCCGTAAACTTTCGTGTCCAGCAAAAGGAGCAGACATAAAACCAATTGAAAATGCCTGGGAATTTATTAATTGACGCTTGTCACGAACGCAGCTCCATAAAATGAGCAAGGACTCCCTTGGGCTGCTTTTCACGCCTAGTGGGACAGGCTTGGCGGCCCTGAGTTATAGCCACAGAACTGCTCGCCTCCATGTCAAGGCGCATTCTTTCCGAAGGAGACTTTAACAAATATTATTATTAATGCAAAGTATGGTTTCGTCGAGCAATCCTGCTTTTTGATAAGTTCAAATTCTGAACCAGCTGGCGCTTTCGTTTCAACTGTTCTTATATCTTTCTTAGAAAAATGAATTTGATATGATCTCGAAGACATTCAGGCTTCAGTTTTCTGCACGTAATCATCGTGACAGCATGAAAGCGTGCCACATTTCACTTGCTTGCCATAATGACAAGGAAAACTTATCATCCGCCAGTTGCGCCTGGCACTCGCAACACACACGCGATGCGATAGCACCGGCCGGTACAAGATTCTAGCGCTACGGCGGCGCAGATTTTCCTAGCGACAGCCAAGGCATATCGCAGTTGGACACGGATCCTCTTACTAGCGGCTGGCGCTAGGCAGCGCTGATTGTGCGGAAGGCCACGCTGTCCACTGCTCGCGTTTCTTTTCATCGCGATAGTACAACTCGAAGTAATATGACAGGGAACACTTTCTTAGCGGAGTGTTAACTATTACTCCCAAGTACGAGTGCGAAGTGAGTGCAAAGCGGGGTTTTTTTTTTTCTAAGTTGCTTTACACGAGATGCGTGAACGCTTCGAAGCCTTTTCAAATTTAACGCGAAAGGAAAAATAAATTTAGGTTCTGAAAGCGAACTGGACGTTCCCTTTTATGTTGTACAAAACTGTATATGTCATCACTTTCCTTACTGGTGTCGCACCTAATTTGTCAAAAATCATCTAAACACACAAGGACTCGCCAGCGTTTCCATCCCCCACGTACAGCACTCAAGTGTCACGCAGAGGTGAAGAGGTCCACATCGGACATGTACAGCCATGGACAAAAGTCTTCGGGCCATATGGCTTGCACCTCAAGCCACGTACTGGAGCATTTGTAGTAGCCCTGAAGATTTAAATATCTGTAAGATGACGAAGAAACGTCCTCCTCACTTTTTAACATATTTAGGCTTTTAGGAATAACGAAACTACTCCGCTATATGCGCTTCAACACGAGGCCTTGCGACTCGTGACCTGAAGATTCTTGACCAACGGTTGTGCTCCCCTTGTGACTAGCTAACGATGTACTATTTGTACCTGTCTATCTCTAGCGTGTGCAGCTCTACGGCGGCGGCGCCCATGAAGTCGTCCTGGAGGCCGAAGTCGTAGTCGTAGACGCGCACCACCAGCGGGTCCCATAGGTCGCGCACGGCCACCGTGAAGCACTCGTCCCAGTACGGGTCCAGCGAGCGGGACACGGTACGGCTGCGGTACACCTGCCGACCGCCCTGCTTGAACTTCACGTACGGGTCGCTCGTGCCTGCGTCACGTGCCGAGTTGAGAAGAGTCAGCAGATGCAGGGGCACTGCCCCGCTTTCGATCTATTATCATTCCTACCAGCCTGTGTCCACACACACAGCCATGTTCAAACTACCTTTGTGTCCTGCCATCATCACTGTGTCCGTGCCGCATTTGTGCCGTGCTTTGGCTGTGACCCACCTAACCCAAACATACATATTGAGTTGCAGCCCCGCAAAACCCACGCACAGGTGCTGGTGGTGGTATTAATGTCCAGCGCTTAAGAAACCTCGTTACAGAGCAAAATGGCCATTGCGCGAGATCTACACCTTGGT